>NC_023753.2:18418086-18718086 GCF_000499845.2 Phaseolus vulgaris
AAAGTGAAAATAAAAATATATATTTAAGTATTACAAACACAATTTTTCCAAATAACTTGATATATTCATTTTAAGATTATGATTAGTGTTAATATGACGCAGTATACACATTACTAGTAAGTATCTTGAAATATTAGTATATAAGCTTAGAGGGTCCATAAGAAAATAGAAGTGAAGATATACAGTGAGAAAAGTCCTGATAGATTAGTATTAGATTGGACACACTCATTATCATAAGCAAAGATGAAGAACTAACACATTCCACCACCAAATTTGTTGGTGGAACCCTTTTATTCACAATTTAACACACAGACTTGCAAACCATTTTGCTATAATCAGAGATGATCTAGTGAACCAGAGAAGGAGTGACATGATCATTCAGCACCAACTGATTCAGAGCTCCTGCTTGGCCCCATCTGTGCTCAGCTTGGCTTGCTGCTGATCCTCCCCTGCAATGCTAACCACCCTGGGACCTTTGATCTTTTCAGGTGACAACTTGTCAAGAGTCAAAGTGAGCACCCCATTCTCCAGCTTAGCCTTCACACTGTCCAAGTCCACATTTTGTGGCAACCTGAACTGCCTCCAGAACTTGCCATAGGACCTCTCCACTCTGTGCCAGTGATCCCCTTTCTTCTCCTCCTCTCTCTTCCTTTCACCACTCACTCTCAGCACCCTATTCTCTTCCACTTCTATCTTTATCTCTTCTCTCTTCATCCCCGGCACATCCAGCATCATTACATGCCCCTCTGGGGTCTCCTTCCAGTCCACTCTAGCAGGTGACATGACCATCGATTGTTCATCTTTCTCAACCCCAAATGGAATTTGTTCCAGCACATGAAACGGGTCTGGGAAGCGATCCGACAAGAGCTCAGCCAAAACGCCTCTGGGAGGATCTATGAATGGTAGTAGAGACCCGTTTGCTTTGGTGACCAAGAGCAACAACAGGAACAAAATGAGTTGTTGTAGCCTCATTTCCAGTATTAATAAGGGGGCTAGAAGCAGACAATGATGGTTAATAGTAGAAACTTGTTGGACTTTGCTACTGCAATTTTGTGTCTTCAACCATGTGATGACCTATGACACAAGTGCACACGTATATATAGCATGTAGAGAGACAAATGTGGCCAAAAGTTAGGAAGGTTCTTGAAGAATCCATACCATATGGATGGCACAGAGTGAAATGGAAATGTTTTAGCGAAGAGAGATTTAGAAAGTTCTACCATAATTTGGAATATATTTGGTGTTTGAAAGGAGGATGCATGAACTCTCCACCATGTTCTAGAGAATTCATGTGTTATTTTGTTAACGTAACAATACCAGATACTTTCAGTGCACAGTAACTTTTTTTAGCATTTTTTGCACTATGTTGGGCTTCACCAAAATATACATGAGGCATTTTCTTTCTGCAACTGCATGTTCAGAATGTATTTTATAGGTTTTAAACTCTAAAATTAGAAATACTAAAATTTGAAATATAAAATTATATTTTGAATTTTAAAATTTGAAATTTGAAATGTATCTAGAAATACTTTCTAAACAATAAAGTTTGAATGTATTTTTAATCTAAAAAATAGTTTTTTTAATTTTAGAATTCGTGTAAATTTTGGAATTCGAAATATATTTTTATAAAAAAATAAAATAAAAAAACAAATCTTGCACTTTTTTTCAAAACTAATTTTATTTCATATATTTTCATTCCAACCATACCCACTAAGCGTAGTTCATTTTTGTTTCTCAAAGCTCTAGACAAAATAGGAAAGGTTATAACTTTTTTATTTTTCTCATTCGTTGAACTTGTACATTTCTAAATGATGTATAATACTAATTCATACTTAAACACTAAGTTACTTCCACTCTAGGAAGCTCAGACACTTCTCTTAAATGGTATGTCGGTGTTAGATACTTATATCGGACACCGACACTCGTATGACATGGATCCGTGAAGTGTCCAATTCAAAAAGTATTTGTTGGATTTCTGACAATTCTAGTACGGTTCTAACACAATTTTAAAAAGAAAAAATACATTAATTTTCTAAAAACTCAAATTTATTGTATAAATTTTTATTATGATTATAAAATTAAGAAACAAATATTTTTGAACCAGAAAACATCTTTCTGCTCCAAAAAATAATAACATACTTGTGAACATAAATCTTTATTGTCAATTTATATATTTCATAATTATATAATATATAGATCTGTGTCCATGTGTCCTACATTTTAGATATTATACGTATCTTCGTATTCGTGTCCATGTCGTATCGGTGTCAGTGTTTGTGCAACATAGCTTCCACCTTGTCTCTATTATTTTTTTAGACTTATAATTTCTTTTATTTAAATAAATAATACATAATTCCCAAGTACATTTTAAATTAAACAATACATGGTATGATATAGATAATTTCAAGAACATAAAATTGAAATAAGGAAGTTAAGTCCTAAAATACGGTTGATTAATTTTATTATTTATTCATTATTATAGTTTAGTTATTTGAAGACCGATCGAATTTGTAGTGAGTATTTATGTCCTCAAATTTATCCAACTCGAATTATTTATATATTAAAAATATCTTGTCCTCACATCTAAATCAAGTGTTGCTAAGTTAAGACAAGACATGATGAATATTAGTTATTATGTTCAAGCCAAAAACAAATTCTGGAATTCATCAACGACTTCAACAATATAGAAGTAGTGTGAAGACTTAGCTACTTTAACAAAGACAAAGTCATCTTAGCTTAGAACGACTTATTTATTTTAGTATTTCTTTTACTTTTTATTTTAGTTTTGATTTTCAAATGGTTAAGATTTAATTAAAATTGAAGGGTTTAGTTACACAATTAATTTTTCTTATAATACCATTCAATAATTTGATTAAGCTAATATTTGAAACGATTTTGTAGTTACTCAAACAAACAAATTGACATTTAAGAAATTTTACAACATTTTAATTAAGACTTAATTCCATATAAATTAAACACTCAATTTTTTAAGAACATTCCTCTTTGATTTTTTTTTTTTTTCAGAATCAGGATCTAAAGGGTGTTTGGTTAAAAATTTAACATTCCATATGTATATAACTAGCTAACTTCCCTTTAACCCTTATGCAACTTTTATATCTAAAGTTGTTAGCAAGAGGACAAACATGTGCATCATCATAATTAACATTATGTTAGAAAATATTGTGTTGACATTACAAGAAAACAACCAAATATCTTTCAAATTTCTGCGTTGACCATTTTCAGACGCTACTATCTTCGGCCAAAATGGCGAGAAATTCATGCAAAAATGGCAATGGACGCAAAACGGACGCACTTATGGATTTAATTTTTTTTTGTAAAACAGTCTAGTTTGCGTCGGCCCAAGCCCACGTATATGCGTCGGCATGCGTCGGCTGCGTCCCACGCATATGCGTCGGATTTGCGTTGGCCACGGCCCACGCATATGCGTCCGTCACAACCCATGCAAAGCCCACACATGTTTATATTTTAGGATTTAAAAATTATTAATTTAAATTTATTTAATGTATAACAAATATTTTAATATTTAATTCTTTATTGTATTTATTTTAAAATTATTTCTTTAATATTATAATAAATTATTTAATTTATCAAATTTTAATATAAATTAGTTAAATTAAAATTATTAAATTAATTAAGTGTTTGATTTAAAATTAATTTAGTAAAAGAAAAGATCTATTTAAATTATTTAAATGTTATATAAAATATTTTATTATTTTAAAAATTATTTATTATAAATTTATTTTATTTATATATTGTCATAAATATTTTTTTTAAAATTATGATATAAATTAGTTAAATTAAATTTATTAAATTGAGGAAGTGTTTAATTTTGAAATTATTTAAATGAAGTTATCTTAAAAAGTTTATAAAGATTTGAAAACATGTAGAAAAATAATAATTAATTAAAAAATAGTAAAAAAAAAGTAAAAAAAAAATGCGTATTTAAATTTTATAAATATTATATAAAATATATATAAATTTAAGAATATAAATTCAAGATGAAGTAGTTAATTAGTGCAAATGGTAATGAATGTATTTAAAAATAGAGAATAATTTTTTTTTTTAAAATGTTTTATTTGGTTTAAGAAAAAAAAGTTAAATAAAACTTTTAATTAGTAACTTAAATAAATTTAAATGTTATATGTGTGCGATGGCTGAATAAACTAGGATTTTTGTTTTGATATCCATTATAATTTTAAAGATGTTATTTCTCATAAATGAAGCATAAAATCATCTTAAAGAATTAGCGAAAATGTATATGATACAAACATATTAAGACTAAGTGCGTGAGTAAGTAACTTATTCTTAATTCTTAAATTAATACAATATCCAAAGTGTTTCAAAGTTGACTACATGCTCTAGAAATGTCATTGTTATAGTTACTGAGTACGATCTCTAAAAGAAATTAATGTTTTCCAACGGAAGCACATAATAATGTAGTAAGTTGTAAGTAACGAGATGACACATATGCAATATTCTTTATAAGTGTATTAATATAGTTTTCCAATGTTCGCCTAATAGCGAGAGCCGAGGGAGAAGCACGAAGACGAGGAGTACCCCAGTCAAGCACCCAACAACCTGCCCGACCGAGGGAAGAAGACGAAAACTTCAATAGTTCTCTAGGTCCCATCTCCCCAGCAGGAACAAGTTAATAACCCTAGTCCATTGTCAAGGTAAGAGTTGAACTAAGAAGTGCATTGTAAAGGCTGAAAGAGAGTATCATAAGCAATTTGAGAAATATGAGTCATTTCGTGATAGTTATAGAATTAACTTAGAATCATGGAATATAGTTGATTATTAGATTTTGGATTATAAGTTAGAAGGGATTATAAGTTAGATTTAACCACTACACCAAGCAAATTCTTTAGTATTATTATGATTTTAATTATACTTATTATTATTAACAATATTAATAATATTAACAATATTAATTTTAATAATATGAATATAATATTAATAATATGAATATAATATTAATAATATTAATATTAATACTAAAATTATTAATAATATTAATAATATGATAATATGTATAATAATATTAATTATAATATTAATAATAATATTAATAATAATGTTAATAATAATATTAATAATAATGTTAATAATAATATTAATAATAATGTTAGTAATAATATTAATAATAATGTTAATAATGATATTAATAATCATGTTAATAATAATGTTAATAATCATGTTAATAATGATATTAATAATAATATTAATAATAATATTAATAATCATGTTAATAATAATGTTAATAATCATGTTAATAATAATATTAATAATATTATTAATAATAATGTAATAATGATGTTAATAATAATGTTAATAATAATAATAATGTTAATAATAATATTAATAATAATAATAATGTTAATAATAATAATAATGTTAATAATAATGTTAATAATAATGTTAATAATAATATTAATAATATTATTATTAATAATAATATTAATAATAATATTAATAATAATATTTATAATAATATTAATAATAATATTAATAATAATATTAATAATAATATTAATAATAATACTAATAATAATACTAATAATAATACTAATAATAATACTAATAATAATATTAATAATTTTTTGTAAATTACATACAGAAAAATAATAATATTAATAATTTTTTGTAAATTACATACGGAAAAATCCGCAAAATCTGATAATTATGAGTCGCCGTATGTGCGTCCACCCAGATTTTGCATGTTGCGTCCGTTTTGCGTCTGTTTTTTCAATTTTGCATCCGTTTTTGGCCCACGCAAAATGGCTGTTTTCTTGTAATGTGAATTGACTCAAATAAAATTCATTCCCATTCAAGTCAATGACTTCAAAGATATTAACATTAACATGATCCATACACGATTATCCAATTCTTTGTTTATTAAAACTAACACTCTTAGAAAATTATGTATCAAATTAATTTTTAACATTACATAACTTACTACCCAATATATAAACAATAAAATAAAAAAATTATGACATGGCAGAAGTCGTGCCAAGTTAGCACGACTTTAGTATGACATGGTAGAGTCGTGTCTAATTGAGACGATTTGTGCGTATGAAGTCGTGCCGAATTATGATCTGTTATTAAAAGGATCATAACTTGCACATTAATTAAAAACTGGAAAATTATTGTGGTGTTGTTTTAGCTAGCAACTGAAGCAAATTCTGTTTTGGTGGGAATAGTGGTCAGCCCTTTAGCATACGGTGACTAGTATAATGTTTTGATTGTGAATCACAGTTTCTTTTAATTTTAGATTTTCCTGCCAGGACGATGATTGTGACATAACTAGTTAAGTATAATGCAGTAGCTTCAAGGTTTAATATCCTAAAAAATGACCTTAACTTTCTAATTTGCCTTTTGTTAATTGACAAAGGTAACATTCTCCGTGTGCAATGCAATTATGTCGGGTTTAAGTGCTAGTTGTGAAACATGCATGCGTGAGTTAATTGATAAGCTGAAAATGGTACAAAGACCTGGTGTACCTTTTATTTGTTTGTTGTTAGTACAGGTGACCCTATCTTGTGGTCAAAATTTTAACTATGTTATGGTACTTATGAATTAGTAGTTGTTTAACTCTTTAGATACTTTGTTTGCAAAAGTATAGTCACTCAACCAGATTTTAGTTAATTAGGGTTACTTGAGAAACTTGTAGTCATAGATATCTTTGTTGATATCTTTGTTATTCATTGTAGACAGAGAATGACGTGTAAGGATTAGAAGTAAAATGTTTGATTAGCTCTGTGCATGTGACCTATCTTAACACATCCCTTTAGGTGAAGCGTGCTAGACTTGAAATGTGGATAAAATACAAACTTCTATCTTCTACACAAGCTACACAGTAGTCAACATGTGATTAGAAAATTTGGGACAGTACTAGTACAAGCAATAGTAACTCTATAGGGTTATCCAATGAATGGTGAGGAACCAACCACCTCACTCAAAAAGCAACAATGAAAGTGGTGGGAATAATGGTAGTGTGAAGATTCTATCACTCTCTATGAGTACTGATTCACAATCTAGCACTTCACTTCCCATTCTCTCTCTTTGCAAATGTGGAAAATGGACAGAGTCTTCAATTAACAAACAACAACTACACACGGCTGCACTTGACACATTTGGACAAAGAACTTCTATATAACGTGGTGTAACAAGGTTTCTAATTTTATATACCCTACGAAAAATATGCATTTCTATATTTAAGTTAGTTGTCCCAAATATTTTATCACTGCTTCAAATCTCGGTTAAAAGGTTCCTTTAGTCAATTTCATTGTTGTTGGCACAAGGTATTTTTTATCATTTTGTATTTTTTTAATTTTGAAATTATGATATTACTATACTATTCAACTTCATTGTATCCCTAGGATTTGTTCAAGTTGTTGGAGTCCCTTCACCTTTTGCGTATTTCAATTATTATTAGAATAATAAATTTAAAATATAAGTATTGTTTCAGGAGCAAAAGTAATTAACAAAAAGAAGAATAAGTAGGCATAAGGTTTTTAGTTTTCATCATATGATCATGAATGTAGAAATGCATCTAATAACAGTAACTTACAAATTTTCCTGCTGATTTTTTTTTTTAAATATTTTTTTTATATTGATCTTTAACTTATGTTGTCTGCTTTCTTCTTGTCTATAGTAAGACTGTCTCATTCATTGCATTCTTGGCACCCTAGTAAGTCCTGTTTTAAACTGTCTAACTGAATTCGTGACATTGAAAATTAACATATAATGTATGGAGAGAAAAATGTTCTTAAATTAACAGTCATGTCCCTTGTTTGTTCCATATATTACAGTAAATGAAGATGAATATTCCTTGTCTGATGTGATGCTTTAATGTAACGTACGTAAATGAAGAAAGAGAGGTTTTGATGAACCCTAATTGTAGAGAAAAATAAATATAAAAAAAACTTTTATTCACTTGTATATTAGAGAGTAAAATACATGGTGTATATATAAGAAAAAGATTAAAACCTAGCTGAAACAGAAAAAGATTAAAACCTAGCTGAAACAGAAAAGTAAAATACATGGTGTATACATAGTTTTCTGTATTTTTTTGATGAAGTAATATTTAAATAAAAGAATTAGTTGATGATTTGCACATGAGAAGTATGTTTCTTGGGTGTGGGATTGATGTTCTTAGACTGATTATAAGTGAAATTTTTGTGTTTAGCAGGATTCTTGCCAATAGGGAATGTGCTGCAAAATCAAAGGAGAGGAAAAAGCTTATGTGATAGAGTTGCAAGTGGAATTGCTTGAAATTCAAGTGACTGGTGTGATAAATAATATTCTCACGCTTGATAATAGTTAGATTAATGTATTTGAATCTTTTAACTCAATTGAAAATATTTACTAGATTTTGGATTTTCATTATAGAAAGGTTTCCGATTGTAATTATAATTACAAGTATATAGTGGATTTTGATTTTTAACTCAATTGGAATTATACTATGCTTTATAAATTCTGGAAGAGCAATATATAAGACTTAAAATTACTATTACTATTACAATTACATATATGGATTTTGAATTACATGCATTTCGATTTTTGAACTTAATTTAGAAAATTGACTGCATTCTTGAGTATAAATTTTGATAATAAGGATTAATGCATTCTGAATTTTGCTTATAACAGGTTCTTCAAATGGTAATCAGGTTTTAATAAAATTTGAAATTGATTTTTAATTTTTTTTAAAAATTATTTAAGTGTCTGCCAAGTTTACTCAAATCAATAAAATTTTATCCAACAATATTTTTTTTCACTCATCAGCCTAACCCTTTCCGTGTAATAACTTTTTATGAAAATTTTCTTTAACTTGGACTAACTCCACACAAAAACATTTTTTTTACCGACCAGTCCTCGGTCGTTTGACCACAAGTAATGGTGGTTCCACGTAAGGTGGGTTTCACGCACGGCATGGGTCAGTGTTTCGCAAGGCATGTGCACCAAGGTACCAGAGGGTGGTTAGACATCGATCACCAGGATGTGCTGATGTGTCCTCGACAATATAGTGAGGGCAATGAGAGATCGGAATTTGGTGACTCAAACAGCAGAGCTGGGTCACGAGAGGTGGATCCCATACCACACACCAGTTATTAGTTAGGGAGAAGCCTAGATCACGAGGGGTCCATGCATGTGATGTGGAGGACGCGCTCAGGTGTAGCACAAGTAAAGAGTCTCTAGAAGAGATACGACCGATAAGGGTCATGTTCCAGGGGTAAACTGCATGCATGACACGTGAACAGCTAGGGCGCTCCTAGTACGGATGACCCCAGAGATTAGGTGCACAAGTTGGTACCCAGGTGGTCATCCCGTCAGAGGTTGCACTCCAATAAGGGAGCCTTACACGCTAGACTGCCCTAAGGGTGGGTGATAGCGGCGCTAAGGCACACCCTCAGTAACCCTAATTGTGGTTAGCGGAAACCCTAGAGTATATAAAGGGTAGTATCAAACCTAATAAGGTACACGCGATTCATTCGTAACAGTTTTTACACAGAACATACAGATACACATAGAGCTTTTTACAGCTCACATTGGTGTTTCCTAGCCCTATATTGACTTGAGCATTGGAGTGCAAATGACCTCTAGGACGTCTTTTGTCTTTGCATTTTCAGGTGTTTGACCAAGAGAGAAGGCACGAACGAAGTCAAAGGCAATTAGGCGTGTGATTATCGTAGGCGCACGAAGATAAACGAGTCAACCGGCAGGAACATTTGGCGCCCACCGTGGTGCACGATCTAAAATGTTGTCCCATTCACAAGAACAAGAAAGATCAAGAAAGATGAAAATATACGAGGCAAGGATCCGTTGCACCGAATGGAGGCGAAAGCCTCACCTTGCAACGGAATCAAGGGAGGGAATCAAGGGAGGGAGTGTGAGATGGAAGATCAAGAACCCACGACACCACCCAGGGAATTCCCAATGCCATTTTCGCAGGCGATCGTGGACGCCGTGATACCAGCCACGTTCGTGGGGCCTAAAGCCACCTTCACGGGTGTAGAGGACCGAAAGGCTCACCTCACGACCTTCCATACGCAGATGATGTTGGTTGGGGGTTCTGACGCTGTACAATGCAAGTTGTTCATGAGCACTCTGGTGGGAACGATGATGGATTGGTTCATCAGCCTCCCTAATGGCCATATAACGTCGTTCGCGCAATTGTCTAAGCTGTTCAGAGAGCAGTACATCGCGAATCGGGGGCGAGCAAACTGCAACCAAACAGGATTCGACCCAAGTCTTTCTAGGAACCAGGGGAAATATTGACCACTAGACCAGACAAGTTCTTTGGTCATATTATCATTTTTATTATACTTATACATATTAATATAATTTATGCATATTAATATAATTTATGCATATTAATATAATTTATGCATATTAATATAATTTATACATATTAATATAATTTATACATATTAATATAATTATTAATAATAATAATAATAATAAAATAAATTATATTTATATTATTAATATTTATTAATATTATTCATATTATTAATATTTATTAATATTATAATTAATATTATTATTAACATTATATTCATATTATTAATATTTATTAATATTATTCATATTATTAATATTTATTAATATTATTATTAATATTATTAGTATTAATATTCATATTATTATTAATATTATTAGTATTAATATTCATATTATTAATATTATATTCATATTATCAATATTATATTCATATTATTAATATTAATTTTGATATAAATATACATTTAGATATTTATTGTGTGTGTATAGTAGTTTTATTTGACTTGAGTAATATTACTTTTATCCGGATATAGATAGATAGAGAGAAAAAGGAAGAAAATATATAATATTAATATAACTTTAATACTATAAATACATATATATTGATTAATATATTTTTTTATTTAATCATTAATTTTTTAAAACTCATGGTTAAATTTAAATTTACTTTCATATTATATATATATATATATTAATATAAAATTATTTGATATCTTATTTTCAAATATAGGTTATTATAGGTAGTTGTGAAGTTTTTGTTAGATGGCTATATAGGTGTTTGTATCTTACACTTCTTTTCTGATTTGAGATTCTTGTATAAGGATTGAAATATCCTTAAAATGTTTCCTTTAATTTTTTTTATTCTTTGTCGATAAAAAAAAAATCTTATTTTCAAATATTTACTTACATAAATTAAAATTGATATAATGTATAATTTTTAAAATATTTTAAATTATAAATTATTTAATCACTTTGTCATTATGATTTATATATTAGTAGAAAGGGTTATTTAGTAACAACTTTTTACATAGATTTATGGAATAATTAATATAGTTTAAACTATAATGATATGCTAACTAGTAATCTGTATTAGAGATTTAATTAATAGTTAATGTAAAAGTCATCATTCTATGTTAAAAAATAATATTGTTTGTTGACAATATTCTTTACTATAACACACAAGTAAAACCAACTACCTATAATGAACTTAATTAAGTCAATATGATCGTAAAATAATAATTAATATGATAGTTGATTTTAATGTAATAGGACATATATTAAATGTGACTCATACTAATAGATAATATAATAAATTATGTTTAGATTCAAGTAGATTATAGATAAATTAAATGTGATTCATATGTTAATATTGTTAGTATCATTAATATTGTTAGTATTATTATTATTATTAATATTGTTAGTATTATAAATATTGTTAGTATTATTAATATTATTAATATTATTAATATTGTTAGTATTAATATTATTAATACTAGCGGGAACACAGGCACGTAAGTGCCTGTGTATCCGCTTTTTTATTTTTATATAATTATATTTAATAGTAAAATTGAATAAACAATATTATTATTCACACATTACATTTATATTATTAGTAAAAGTGAAAAAAAATACAAAACAATTATTAGTGTATAGTAATGCTCTTATACCTTTAGAGCAAACATTATTCACCTTTCCCACTCTCTTCTTCAATATTACTTTGTTAATTTTAGAATAGAGTTCCCTTGAACCAAAAGTTTGGTCTTCTCACATTCCTCAACATGATTACAAAATAATAATCTCAAAATATGTAGGAACACACAATTCTCAAATTATTATTCATACATTACACTTATATTTATTAAAAAAATTTAAGTGTTGGGAAAAGACTTTAGAGTTTGAAAATTTTAAATTTTTGAAAATATAAAATTTTAAATTTTAAATTTTCAAATTTAAAAAAAATAAGAAATGACACAATGTACATATTAATGAAATAAAATAAATATTGATATAAGGATAAGATACGAAAAAAATTGAGAAAAGTTAAAGAGTCCCCTTTATATATAGGTATAGATATATTAAAAAAAAAAATCTCTGTAAATATTTTTAAGTATATTTACTTTTTTTCTAATTTAATCTTATATCAATATTTTATTTTATTTTATTTTTTGGTATTTTTTTCTGTAGTTAATAGAGTAGTTATTAGTTTTTTAAGATTTTAATAAAATATCTATAAAAAATAATTGATAGAGTAGTTACATAAAAAAAAATTGAATTCAAATAAATTAATTGATAGGGTAGTTACAGAACAATTTTTTTGAATTTAAATAAAATAATTAAAAAAAACAGTTAATAAGTAATTATGAAACATTTTTTAAAATTTAAATAAAATAATTAAGAGGAGTTGATAGAGGAGTTGAGAGATAAAAATTTTAAATTTTAAATTTTAAATTTTAAATTTTTAAATTTTAATATAAATTGTAAATTTTAAATTTTAGTATAGATGGAAAAAAAAGTAGTGTAAATGAAAAATATCTTTTGAAAATATTTTGCAAAATGTGAAAATAAATATATAAAATATGATAATATTTAAAAAAAAATTAAAATATCTTTCTTTCAAAGGCTTGAATAAAATCAGAATTAAAAGCATAATTAGATAAAAGAAAATCAACAGAAACAGAAAAAATGGAAAGAGAGAAACGAAAACTAACATTTTATATTCACATTAGAAGAATAACAATGGAGTAACATTTTATATTCACATAAGAAGAATAACAATGGAGTTTTTTTAGTGTTCAATATATCCTTCTCTCGAAACTTCCTAATGCGCCTCCCCTTTTCTTCCTAATCCCTCCTTTCTCATATACTAACCCCTCTCACTTTCACATACGCATTTTTATCGGGTACGTTTTTTTCTCTTTCAATTTTTTATTCAATGAACAAAGTCCTACAATTCTTATTTGTTTGTTTTTCTTTAATAGTTCTATTTGTTTGTGTTTTGTGTGAGCACAATAAAAAATAAAAGTAAAATCAGACATTGCATTTTCATATTCTACTTTATAATTGAAAAACAACACTTATTGAATGGTTTCGTGGGTTGGGAACGACGAAAGTACAACTTTTGGTAATTTAAATATGAAAATAGAAAGTTTGAGATATAAAAATGTTCACAAAATGACAAATAAAATAAGATGAAAAACAACACTTACTGATTGGTTTCGTGGTTCTGGAACGGAAGTGGTTCAAAGTGGTTCTGGAACGGAAGTGGTTCGAAGTGGTTCTGGAACAGAAGTGCGATTTCTTCTAGAAAGTTTGATGGGATAAAAGTGACGATTTCTTCTAGAAAGTTTGATGGGATAAAAGTGAAGATGATCGGGAGAAAAAGATGAGAGAAAGTTTGATGGGATAAAAGTAAAGATGATCTGGAGAAAAATATGATAGAAAGTTTGATGGGATAAAAGTGAAGATGAACGGGAGAAAAAGATGCAATTGTACAATGCTCCTGAACAAATCTCACTTTACAAATATTTAGTTTTAAATTTAAACTCTTTGAGATATAAAATTTAAATTTTTCACAAAATAACAAATAAAATAAGATATAAAGATAAAGATAAAATTTAAATAAAATAAGATGGTAGTTAAGAAGGGAATCCCCTTTATATATAGGTATAGATTATTAATATTATTAGTATTATTAATATTATTAGTATTATTAATATTATTAGTATTATTAATATTATTAGTATTATTAATATTATTAGTATTATTAGTATAATTAGTATTATTAGTATTGTTAGTATTATTAGTATTGTTAGTATTATTAATAATAATAAGTATAATAAAAATCATAATAAAACTAAAGAATTTGCTTGGTGTAGTGGTTAAATTTTCTTTGATTGCTGAAGGAACCTGGCTTCGAATCCCATTCATTGCGGGAACTTTGTGTTTCATTTCAGCCCTCTTCTATTAGGTTTATCTTGTGCCTTTGATGTAGCAGAATAAAGCAAAATGTAGCTTGCTGGAAAAGGCCAAAAGAATGTAAGATATGACAAAACTGGAAAAGAATATGAAAGGATAGCACACAAAGAAAAGTAAGGCACACACACAAAGAAAGGATAGCACACAAAAAACAATGCTACTGGGACATTCAAGATGTAGTAGAGCTACAAGAATATTCTTCATTACAAAATGTAGTTCACCTTGCTAGTAAAATTGAAAATCAAATTGCAAGGAAAAATGCTTTAAAAAATTCTTCTAAAGATAGCTACTACCACTCTTCTTGGAAAAATAAAAATAGCTCTTTTTCAAATCTCCCTTCTAAGGACTCTACTTTCAAATCTAGAGATTCTAAGCCTTCCACTTCCACTTCTAGGCCTCGAGCAGTGATGTCGGTAGAGGCGCAAGAGGCATCCCCTGACCTGCTAAGGCCTTATACTGGTTGCCTGTACGGCTTCGCGGGAGATCAGGTGGAGGTGCGTGGGCACTTGGAGCTAAGGACCACCTTCACAGATGGTGTCGCGTCCCGTACGGAGAACATCAGGTACTCGTCGTCAATGCCCCCTCTGCATATAACGTATTGTTGGGTAGACCTACGTTGAACAAGCTGAGGATGATGGCGTCGACGAGGCACATGAATATGAAGTTGCCTGACTTGGGGGGAAAGGTGATTACCATCAAGTCAGATTAGAAGGAGGCTAAGAGATGTTATGAGAACAACCTGAAGACAAAGAGAGGGGTGTTCATGGTTACCACCAGGGCACCAAATGAAGAAGGGGTCACCCTCTCAGAGATAACCTGAGCAGAGATCGCCCGGGAGAGGCGACCCGAACCAATAGGGGAAGTCCTGGAGAGGAAGATTGGAGGTAAGACGTTCAAGCTTGGCAAGTCGCTAGGCTAAGAGGCACAGAACCAGATCGCCGAAGTCATAGCGCGGCATCTGGATGCCTTCGCATGGTCCGCCTCGGACATGCCAGACATAAACCTAGACTTCTTGTGCCACCGCCTCACCATGGACCCCAACGTCTGGCTTGTTCGCCAGAGGAGAAGGAAGTTCAACGAAGAGAGGCAACATGTCATTAAGGAAGAAACGAAAAAGTTGTTGAGCGCCGGTCACATAAGGGAGATCCAATACCCTGAGTGGTTGGCCAACGTGGTCTTGGTTAAGAAGGCCAACGGGAAGTGGAGAATGTGCGTTGACTTCACCGACCTCAACAAAGCATGCCCAAAGGACTCCTATCCTCTACCAAGCATCGACGCCTTGGTAGACAGTGCCTCGGGTTGTAAGATGCTCAACTTCCTGGATGTTTTTTATGGATACAACCAGATCAAGATGCACCCCAGGGACGAGTGCAAGACATCGTTCATGACCGAGCTGTCTTGCTATTGTTACACAGTGATGCTCTTCGGGCTGAAGAATGCGGGAGACACCTACTAGAGGTTAATAGACAGAGTGCTCGCGCCCATGATAGGCCGAAATGTGCAAGCCTATGTGGACGACATGGTGGTGACCTCGCAGGTGAAAGATCAGCATGTGGCAGACTTGGAAGAGCTATTTACGATAATAGCTATGTACAGAATGAAGCTGAACCCCGAGAAGTGCGTGTTCAGGGTGGAAGCAGGTAAATTCTTGGGCTTCTTACTCACCGAGCGTGGGATAGAGGCGAACCCCAAGAAGTGTGCTGTGATCCTCGCGATGAGAAGCCCAATCTCAGTGAAGGAGGTGCAACAGTTGACAGGGCGGATGGCCGCTCTGTCTAGATTTGTATCAGTTGGAGGAGACAGGGGTCACTCTTACTTCTAGTGTTTGAGGAGGAACAACAGGTTCATCTGGACCAGAGAATGCGAAGAGGCCTTTCTCAAGTTGAAAGAGTGCCTGGCCAGTTCTCTAGTGTTGTGCAAACCACAACTAGGTACTCCGCTCCGCCTGTACTTCGCCGTGACGGAGCGGGCAATCAGCTCGGTCCTTGTGCAGGAGCAGGACCAAGTTCAGAAGCCTATATACTTTGTGAGCAAAGTATTGCAAGGGCCTAAGGTGAGGTACCATGCCCTAGAGAAGGTGGCCTTGGTAGTGGTGTTTTTAGCTAGGAGACTTCACCATTATTTTCAAAGTTTTACAATGGTGGTGATGACAGACTTGCCTATTCGCAAGGTCCTACAGAAACCAGACGTAGCGGGAAGAATGGTACGATGGGCAGTGGAACTATCAGAGTTCGATGTCCAGTACGAGCCCTAAGGTCCTATCAAAGGCCAAGTTTACACAAATTTTGTGGTAGAGCTCTCCTCGGCAGATGCACACCAAGAGGAAGCCAACTTCCGGTGGGTGCTATCTATAGATGGGTCCTCTAACCAACAAGGCAGTGGGGCAGGTGTCATCTTGGAGGGACCAAACGGGCTTTTGATCGAGCAGACCCTATGGTTCGTCTTCAAGGCCAACAACAATCAAGTGGAGTACGAGGCCCTCATAGCAGATATGCTATTGGCGAAAGAGATGAGAGCGCAAAGTCTGTTGGAGAAGAGCGACTCCCTACTTGTCACAGGCCAGGTAACTAGGGAATATCAGGCCAAAGACCCTCAGATGACTGCCTACTTAGGGTATGTTCAGATTTTGAAGGGGTCTTTCGCGGTGTTCGAGTTGATGCATGTCCCAAGAGAGCAGAATGGCCGAGCTGACTTGCTAGCTAAGCTCATCAGTTCAGGCAAGGGGGGCAGACAAAGCACGGTCATACAGGAAACCCTGAAGACCCCTCAAACTTTCACCGCAGATAACTGGGTGGTGGTGCACCAGGTCAACACGACAAGAGGAGGGGCGATGAGTCATCGATCATTGACCCAGGAGACACTGCAAACCCCAAAGATAGGCATATATCCAGTCTTGGGGAGGAAGCAATGCAGGTTTGCCTGGTCGAAGGAGGAGAAACTTGGATGACGCCCTACAAGCGTTACCTGACTGATGGGATACTTCCATTGGAATCCGCAGAGGCCAGGAAAATCAAGAAAAACTCTGCCAAGTACACCCTCATTAACGGAGAGTTGTTCAGACACGGGTTTACCCACCCAATCTTGGTATGTGTAAGCGGAGACCAATGTGCACGTATAATGGCGGAACTCCACGAAGGGTATGTGGGAGTCACATCGGTGGACGATCTCTATCATCAAAGGCCATTTGTGCGGGATATTATTGGCCAACCGAAAGGGAAGACTGCACGAGGTATGCACAGCAGTATCAGCAACACGCTGCCTGGTACAAGCGCCGCCAGAGGAGCTCATGTCGATTTACAGCCCTTGGCCATTTCATACATGGGGGATCGACATCCTGGGACCCTTTCCTTTGGCGATAAGGCAGATGAAGTACCTCGTAGTCGCCATAGAGTACTTCACGAAGTGGATCGAGGCTGAGCCAGTGGCGTAGATCATGGCCCACACAAGATCAGACACTTTGTGTTGAAGAATATAGTGTGCCGCTTCGGGGTGTCGAAGCGTTTGGTGTCTGACATTGACACACAGTTTGCAAGCCAACAGTCAGAGGTTGGAATAAAATAGGTGTTCGCGTCAGTCGAGCACCCTCAAACGAATGGGCAGGTCAAGTCTGCCAATAGAGTCCTGCTCAAAGGTCTAAAGAGAAGGCCAAAGGAACCTGGGCAGAGGAGGTTCCTAGAATTGTGTGGGCTTACCACACCACTACCCTGCGTCTTTTGAAGACGGGCCCCTCTGCGGAGTCCTGGTCAGACGCGATCTCCACCACCCCTTTGTCTTTCTCAGGGGGAGTTGGGGTGGGTGACGCCTGGACGGTGGTAAGCGGTACCGCGACAATGGGGGCAGAAGGAGTGGGGGAAGGTGCGCCGGCGACGGCAGAGATGGGGGCGGAAGAGCAGAGGCACCCACGGCCCCAGGCGCCCCTTGGCAACGAGCAAGGGCGTCATCAAGCCTCGCCCACTTTTCCTTGTTCAGCACCATACCTACGCTAAGGTCAGAATTCAAGAGGTCAGCAAAGTAGGTCAGAATTCAAGAGGTCAGCAAAGCAGGTCAGAATGCAAGAGTAAGCATATAAGCATGAAAAGACAGAATATGCGAGTATATTAGTATGCAAATAGGCATGGTAAGAAGCAAAGATGAAGCTTAAGATGCTAATCAAAGACACACAAAGTGGGGTGAGAAAGGTGTAGGGACTAGTACCGATATAACCTTTGAGATCAGAAGGGCTGAACTCGTAATTGATCAGTTGGGCAGTGTTGAACACCGCCCCTAAGCTTGCGAGGGCTTGACAGAGCTTCGATCGTGAGGAGTAAGCTCCTCCAGGGTCCTCGGCTTCTTGAACTCTAGTTTCTTCACCCAGTAGAGTGGGAAGCCATCCTGTAGGGTGCGGTCGTAGTCGATACAACACACTCTGAAGAACTTCCCTTTGAAGCCCTTATACGATTGTTGAAACAGGGTGAGGAGAACACTCCCTGCCACCCCGTTAAAGTTACCCAAAGCTTTTTCCCTGGACTCTTGGCTTCGAAGAAATAGAGGAAGACGTCCACAGAGGGGGGGGGGGTGCTTGAAGTGGTTGCAGAGGATACCAAACGCCTTCACGAAGGCCCAAATGTTGGGATGCAGCTGTGCAGGGGCCACGTTGATCTCCGTTAGTAGAGCCCGCTCGAACCCAGTGAGCGGCAAACGAAGTTTGATACGTTTGAAGATGGTGGCATAAAGAAAGAAGAAGGGTTCCCTATTGTTTGCGCGTTCATCAGCGCACACGGGTTCGCCTATAGCACAGGGTTGGACGGACACGTAAGCATCGCACTCTCGCCCGAACACGCGAAGCATATGGGCTGCCTCATCCTCCCTATGTTTCATCACATCCTTACTGGAGGTGAGAGCGGAGGTCTCAGCAAGGAGGTCCTCGGAGGCCCAGGGGTAGAGGGCTCTGTAATCTACTTGGAGAGGAGGGTTGGATGTTGTTTTCGTTCGAGCCATCTCGGAGAAAGCTAAAAAGCAAAAAACGAAAGAAGAAAACAAAGGTTTAGAAGAGGGTGATGGCGTGCAAAAACCAGAAAAAAACCCAGAAAAAGAGAGGAACGAAGGAAAAATAGAGAAAGCCTAAAATACGAGGAATTTAAACAGGCCCATACAGTTATCAAGCAACAAAATCGAAGAACGGGGATGATCAATCGATAAAAATCATACCTTTTGATTGATGAGGGTGGAAAGTTCTGGACTTTGCAGAAGGAAATGCGAGAGCGCTCGAGGAAGAAGATGAAACAATCAAAGGTGTTTATGAGAATAATGGAACAGTGATTGGGAGCGCGCGTTTTCGAAAACTTAACGTAAACTAAGAAGCGCAAGCGACGTTAAGTCCCAGCCGTTGATCAAGACACGTGTGTGCGTCTTAGAACGGGTAGAGAGAAGTGTCACTTCGGCGCACTGTTCACGTCCCGTAACACATAGCCACGTAGGTCGCCAGGGAGAGGACTTAGTCTCTTCGCTGAACAAAGATATAACTCGAGACTAAGGGGCTTGTGTATCGACCAGTCCTCGGGCGTTGTTTGACCACTAGTAATGGTGGGTCCAAATAAGGTGGGTCCCACGCGCGGCATGGGCCAGTGTTTCGCAAGGCACGTGCACCAAAATACCAGAGGGTGGTCAGACATCGATCACCAGGATGTGCTAATGTGTCCTCGTGAATATAGTGAGGGCGATGAGAGATCGAACATCAGTGACTCAAACAGCAGAGCTGGGCCACGAGAGGTGGATCCCAAACCACACACCAGTTATTAGTTAGGGAGAAGTCTAGATCACGAGGGGTCCATGCATGTGGTGTGGAGGACACGTTCAGGCGTAACACAAGTAAAGAGTCTCTGGAAGAGATACGACCGATGAGGGTCATGTTCCAGGGGTAAACTGCATGCATGGCACGTGAACAGCTAGAGCACTCCCAGGACGGATGGCCCCATAGATTAGGTGCACAAGTTGGTACCTAGGTGGTCATCCCGTCAGAGGTTGCACTCCATTAAGGGAGCCTTACACGCTAGATTGCCCTAAGGGTGGGTGATAGCGACGCTAAGGCACACCCCCAGTAACCCTAATTGTGGTTAGCGGAAACCCTAGAGTATATAAAGGGTAGTATCAAACCTAATAAGGTATACGCGATTCATTCGTAATAGTTTTTACACAGAACACACAGATACAGAGAGCTTTTTACAACTCACATTGATGTTTTCTAGCCCTATACTGACTTGAGCGTCGGAGTGCAAACTGCCTATAGGACGCCCTTTGTCTTTGCATTTACAAGTGTTTGACCAAGAGAGAAGGCACAAACGAAATCAGAGATAATTGGACGTGTGATCGCCGTAGACGCACGAAGATAAGCGAGTCAACCGACAGGAACACTTTTTTTTAAGGTTAGGTTTTGCTTAACCTATTCAAAATAATAATATCATTAATTTAATCATGCATAACTGAAGTCCTTTATCCACACGATTTCAATTAATATCAAAATAATTTTCTATTACACTAAGTGTTGAGTAAGTTTAAGATGACTTTTTCATGCAAAACTAAGTCATCTGATTTCACAAATTTTTTTCTTCGATTAAATAAATTTGAGTGAATTTAAGACAATTTCAGAAGGGTGAAGTCGTGATTTTGACACGACTTACTTATATATATAATAATTTTTTTTATCCAATTCAATAATTAATCAGTCGAGTTGCACCACTCACTTAAATTTTCTTAATAAGCCCGAGTGTGGGAGTGGGAATGGATGAGCTAAATTTTTTATATAAAGGCATTAGAAATCTCAGAAAAGTCCAAGATCAAAACAAAAATGAAGAAACCTTTATATATAAGAAAACCTTAATTCGATGTATTTGAAACGTATATATCTTAGAAGAAAATTGGTAGTGTAAATTAGAATACAGAAAAATTATGAACATAACCTATACAGTGACAGTTATAGATGATGGAATGACGGCCTAAACAGTGACAGGTTTCAACAGCTGAGTACTTAACACTACTCTGAATTTGGAAGACTTGCCAACCAGGGAAGCAACTTTTCATGTACTAAGTCAGGTCTGTCGTCATGGGGACAATGTCCAACCCCTTCAAGTAGGAAGAGTTTAACATTTTCTTGTTGAGAAGGCAGTGAAGAAAAGTACTTGCCAACAGGTCCATCAATTGGAGTAAAGGGATCTTCATCTCCCCACAAAAGTAAAACAGGCAAGGATATGTTTGGCATCAATGCCACTGGATTCGGCCCTGGTGGCCCAGTCACAATGGACACAAATGCATCTAAGGCCCCTGGAGCATTGGCAGGTTCCCTAATGATCTTCATTTGCAGAATCAAAATTCAATTCTAAGTAAATGTTGTCAAAAGAAAGGAAGATTAATAACAACACAAGTAAACAACAAAGTCTTACCTCCACCAGTTCTTCATCCACAGACTCCTTATTTCCATACACTGAACTCAGAACGTTTCTTAAATTCTCTCTGCATATCAGCAATACAATTTTAGGTTGCCTCTTTACACATCCAAGGGAATTTATGGCCAAACCTGAAGAGAATACCTTTGTTTAACTCGCTCAAAAATTGCTGAGGCAATTCCCTTTTGCTTTAATAGAAAATCAATCAGCCAAAGCAAAGGTAATAGTAACTTGATCCTCCAGTCATCAACAATTGCTTTGTTGTTCATGCCACCAGCACAATTTAACAGCACAATGCCTCTCACAAGAGTTTGACTTGAATCTGATTGGAGACTATAATTCATAGATATGGCAAAAAAGAAGTTTCTGATGCAAACTCTATGCTTAACTGTTTTGACAGAAATTTAGGTTACATTCCAGCCTCTGGGGGACAAATCAAACATACCTGAGGCAGCAATGAGACAGGCCAGACTTCCAACAGAGTTTCCAATCAGTACTGTTGGCTTTTGAATAACTTCATTCAAGAAATCCAAGATCAACTGTTTAGAGTGAATACAGGGTACAAGTTAAGCTTGTAATGTTGTATATGCTGGAGATTTCACCCAAAAAAAGAGAACGTTGGAGATTTGATCTCCAATTAAAACCTCAAGAAATAAATACCTGAGCCCAAGCTTCCATGGTATATTCAAAGCCTGGAGGCTTATCTGAAGCCCCAAAACCAAGAAGATCAATAGCATACACAGTATAATTCTGGGCTAGTATCTTGATGTTCCTGAAGGAAAAAAAAAACTAAAATACTTACATTCTAGTTCAATTCAATGACTACACTGTTAAGTAAAATGAGAAAAAAAAGGTGATTGTTGAGGATTTGTTATGAGAGGAAAATGAAAAAAGGTTTTTATGTGCGGAATTTAAATCATATTAGCAAAAACAAGTAAGAATTGTAACCAAAGTGCTTGATTAAAATCGCACATTAACTGAGTAAGAAAATTCATGTAGTTGGAATTGAATTTGCTTGAGAGCCATCATCTCAACACCAAAGTACAATCCATGGTCATTTTGTTTTCCCATTAATCTTTTTTTAACTGAGATAGTGGAGATTCCATCCGGATCCAGTGAACCTTTTTAGCATCTAAGTTTGGAATCTAAACCAAGCAATATCCTAACCCAAAATTTCCCAAAGCAAATTACATGCAAGCTCAATGAACAACTTAAAAATTAACATGGTCACCCTAAAGTTCGGTCTTTTCTTTGTCAACCATTTTCTGTCTTGCAAATACTTGAAGTTGGTGATTACAATTACAATTGAAATTGAAAAAGGGGGTTGTCTGACTGAACAAAAGAAGGGGATTCTGTACAGTTACTGGAAAAAGGTAATTGACAATCCCAATAAAAAGCTTGAAAGCTAGACTACTGATGCATTTCCTGATATACTTAGCTTCTAAATTTGTACAAATTTTAATTTGGGTAATCAATTGCTGTTATAGATATGTAATTTAAATGGAGGAACGCAACAATTCATTGCCTATCATGCACATATTACTTTATGTTATCCTTTTTTACGTGGCTACCAGCTTACCATACAAATGTGATAAAACAATATCTAAAAAAGAAAAAACGGGTGGACGAGAAAACAGCAACATGAGAAGTGAAAAAAGTTGGACACATGACTGTTATGGTGGCTTAATTACCTGCGCCAGTGAGGAATGGAGGCACCAAATCCATGAACAAGTAAGAGGGGAGGGTGGTTAGCTTGCAACTGCTGAGGAGAATCAGAAGAAACGAAGTAGTTGATTGAATATTCACCCTTCCACTGCCATGTAAGACACCTCTGCTTTATCTTTTCCACCTCAGAGAGAGACCCCTCAGCAGCAGAAGTTGCTGTAGAAGTAACAGAAGTGGAGTTTATTATGACACTGGTTCTGTCACTACTACCAACTTTGGCATTACTTGAGTAGATTGGATGGAGGTGGTGATGACAAGGAAGAGGAACCTTCACTTTCCTTGGTTTTGTGGAGAAGAATAATTCTCCACAGTTAAGCCTTTGAAGGTGCGTTTGTAAATGCAGAAAGCCAACAGAATGAACAGCACTTGTCACTTCCATCACTTTGTTGTGTCTGTCTACTCTTTGCTCCTCGCTATATAGTTTCGGTGTTATTTGTTAAACGGAAATCTGAGCGGCTCAGGCTCAAATGTATAGCGTCTGGCCCAACATATATGGCAATACATGCCAAACAAATGGGCTTGGATTCAATTAAGGACTATTTATGGGTATTTTTTTCTTCACCCTAACAAATTTAAAATGATTTTCGAATTGCTCTTTCCAAAATGTTTTCATAACTTAGTTTTCAGAAGTTAAAAAATATGTTTTAGAAAGGATATTTTTGAATGGTTTTGTCTATTAGATTTTCTATTTCGAAGACACCTTTTTCTTATGAATCACCTCTTTTCTAGAATCACCCAAAACTATCTAAGAGTAATTTGAGTATTTCAAAAAATACACGGGTGTGAGAAGAAAAATGTAAAGGTACATGAAAAAAACCTAATTTATGCATAAATTTGAATGAAAAATTTATCAGAATAAGTTGAAGATATTTGAATTAAAAAAATATATAATTTATAATAATTATTAAGTAATTAAAAATAATTCAAAAAACTAACACTACGATGAAAGAAAAATATACAAAAATAAAACTATTACAAAAAGAGGATTGGATACTAGTACAAAATATGTAAATATGACTACTTATACAAACAATTATGAAAGAATAGTCATAATAAGAGAGATGGTGACATTGTTGTAATTTTTTTCAAATTTTCGCTACTTTTAATGATGATTCCTGCGTGAATTGTCGTTATATGTGTAGTTTATTGATTTTCTGCAACGGTTCCTAGTGAACCATCATTATAAACCAGATCTAGCACTATTACAACTACACTGCGCAGATTGCAAGAGTAAAAAAAAAAAGGTGTAATCCCTCTTCACTTCATCTCTTCCTTCTCATCACTCTTTCCTCACTCTCTGTGCAGAATACTCTACTCCATTCATCTCTTCCTCTCATCTCTCCCTTTTCCTCACTCTCACTGAACCTCCCCCTTGAGCTGCGCCTTTGCAGTTCGTTGCCGCTCTCCCACCCTCATCGCGTCGTCCGCTCTTCTTCCTCACTCACGTCGCATTGTCGCACCTTCCTCCCTCACTTCCTCATTTATGCCGCACCAGTGCTCTCTGCGCTGCCACTTCTCTTCGCGCTGGTGGACATCGGCACCACTCCTCTCCACACCGCCACTCCTCCCCGCGTTCGCGCCTGGCCGCCCTCATGCTTCGCTCACCTGTGCCATTTTTTCCTGCCAGGTTAGTGTTTTAATATTTTATATTTTTTTTATCATTTTAATAATTTTAATTTTTTTATTAGTGTTTTAATATTTTTGTAGTTTTTTTTAATAGTATTTTAATATTATATATTTTTATTAGTGTTTTAATACTCTTTACATTTTTTAATTATTTTGTGAATGCAACGTGTTGATTATGAGTTTGAGGGTGTCCAACCCTCAACAATTTGGATTTTGTTTTATAATGAATTAGATAATATTTGTATACATTGAAGGCTTTGATCCTGAGTCCGAGGGTCTCCGACCTTCGATAATTTTTATTTAGTTTTTATAATGAATTATATAATACTAGTTTGTATTGAACGCGTTGATGCTGAGTCATGAGGTGTCCGACCTTTGACAATTTTGATTTAGTTTCATAATGAATTAGATAATATTTGTGTTTATGGTTAGTTTCAGGGTGTCTGATCTTCGACAATTTTGATTTAGGTTTATAATGAATTAAATAGTTTTCTTAGTTTACCAGCTTTATGGATCGGACTGGATCAATACACCACGTATAACTGATGCATACGAAAGAGGGGTGAAAGAATTCATACAGTTGGCAACCTGTAATGACGTTAGTAATCATAACGGGTAAGAATGAGGTGTCCTTGTGTGAATTGTTTGAATGGAAGAACATTAATGTTTCTGAAATTAGAGAACATCTTTTGTGTGATGGATTTTTAAAAATTTATACAACATGGACGTGACATGGTGAATTGTAGCACTTACCAAGTTTCCGCGAAGCTTCAGAGTTTGTTGATGATTTCCCAATGGACAATAGATTAGAGGACATGATTCGTGATGTGGGAGCAGAATCTTTTGCTAAAGCGGTTTTTGAAAATATGTCTAATGATGCATAGACTCCTTTGTATCCGGGTTCAACTAACTTCACACGATTATCAACACTGTTAAGGTTGATGAATTTGAAAGCAATGAATGGCATGGACTAACAAAAGCTTTATAAAATTACTTGAATTGCTAAAGGGCATGCTCCCAGAAGGAAATACATTACCCGTCCGAAATTATGAGGAAAAAAAGATTCTTTGTTTGAAGGCAATGGAATATAAAAAAATACATTCATATCCTAATGATTGTATTTTATACAGAAATGAGGATGATAATTTAAGAAGATGTGTACGTTATAAAGTTAAAGTTAGTGAAAAAGAATATAATGATGAAGTCACAAAGGAAGGTCTTCCTGCTAAGGTCGTTTGGTATCTTTCAATAATTTCAAGGTTTAAGCATTTGTTTGCAAATTCAGATGACGCTAAAAACCTTAGGTGGCATGCAGATAATAGAAAATTTGATGGACTACTTCGTCATCTAGCTGATTCTTTGCAATGAAAGAAGATTGATAAAGAATTTCTTGAATTTGGAAAAGAATCAAGAAACTTAAGACTTGGATTGGCTACTGATGGAATGAATCCCTTTGAAAATTTAAGTAGTAATCATAGTTCATGGCCCGTTTTCCATTACACTTTTATCTTTGTGTTGGTATTCTTATTTTGCTTCTTTTCCATTTCGGTTTCCTTCCATATCTTGTGTTTCCTTTCATGTCTTTTACATTCCGCACCATACATCATGTTCACCCTATTATGTGATTTTCCTCTTTGTCTTTGGAAGTGAACATTCATACTTACTTAACCACTTGGTTAAGTTCGTGTCCAATGGGAATCTTCCCTAGGTCTCACCAAATTTTGCTAAAATCTCAATCATAAGTAAAGTGTCACCTCTAAAATGGAACCATCTAAAATCAACTCACATCATGTGATTATTAGAGCTTTGGTTTTATGAGCATATTTGCTTTGAGTTGATTTGACACTTTACTTTTCTAGCAAGAGTAAAACTTCATTGTTAAAAGTCAAGTAAGTAACTTAGAGTCTTTTTGTGTGTTTTTCTTGCTTGTCTTTCTTTAAAGTTTTGTCATCATCTCTTTTTCCAACTTGGTTTAGCTTATTTGTTTTGAGCTTTTTTTGTTTGTCTTTTAAAATTCTTTAGTTTTCTTGTGGTTCTTTTGAGATCAAGTGTTAAGGGCTTTGTCCTTTTTTATTGGAGAGCTTGCAACCCCAAGATAAACCTTTGTTTGAGAGAAAATTCTTTCTTGAGTGCTTTGTTTATTTCGCCTCTTTGCTACACAAACGAGTGATACAAGTGAGGAGAGAGTTATTAATCTTTTCTACTAATTTGTTTGTTCTCTTTGTGCAATATCATGTATCATCTATCTTCAGGGAAATCTTCTAAACCACAATCTCCTAAAAAGGCACGTCTTTTGGGAGAGCTTGAGGATGCCAAGAGGAGCATGGCTCACAAAGAAGAAGAAATGAGGCAGCTAATGGAAAGAATGCAAAGGCTAGAGGATGCTCAAGAGAGGCAAGCTAGAGAAAGGAGATGAGGGCCTATAAGATCTACTAGGCATCATATGCACTATGGGAGTCAAAAACAAGATTGGAGAGTGCACAATTTTGGAGAAAGGCGCCATCAACACTGATGAGAATCAAATAAAGGAGGCTTTTATTAATGGAGGAAGAGGACATCCACCCTCACATTTGAAGTTCTTCCTTCTAGTCTTCTCAAAATTAAAAGAAGACAATAAAATAAAGATGAGGCCCAAGCCCAAAGCCCAAGCCCAAGCCCAAGAAGGCCAAAGCCCAAAAAGCCCAAGTCCATCCCAAGAGGGGCAAGACCAAGCTTTGAAATACTCTTGTATAGTTTTAGGAGGTGTGGTTATTAAATAAAGGAGTGTGAAAATGTAAAATAAAGTCACATTGTCCATGTGACTTAGGAGACTGGTGTAGGTATAGTTTTTAGGAGGTGTTATAGTAGAAAAAGGTCACACCTCCCATGTGACTTGTTTTTGGTGGGAATTTCAAATGAGTTTATTTGAAATTTCCCTCCTATTTTTCAGCACCTCTAGGCTATAAATAAAGGTGCTTAGCTTGTACAATTCAGATTTGAATTTTAATTAGAGAAACTATACTCAAATTTTGAGAGAGCATTGGAGAGCTTTGAGCCTTCTTCTCTAGTCTTATCTTGATGGTTCCATGGTTACCTCAAGTGGCGGCTTGCACACTCATCTAGGAGCATCCATCCTTCTAGTGGCGTGATCATCCAACCATACATCCATCTTCATGAGCTTTCTCCTCTCCTTCCTTTCTTCTCTTTTGTTGTTCATGTTTTGAGTTTGTGTTCTTGAATTTTTGGTTCGGCTTTTAGCTTTTCCAGCAGCCGTTCTTCTCCTTCTTTGTGTTTGGTTCGGTTTATTTTTATTTTCCAGCACTCTTATTCAGTTTCCTTGCCTTTTAATTCTTTTTGTTCGGTTCATTGTTGTTCTTTTTCAATTCTATACGGTGCATTTGCTTCTTCTTTCACTTTAATCGGTTCAATTTGACTATAATTGGAACTTCCATGAGTTTGGATTTGGTGCTAGTTTTGGTGAGTTCTTGACTTAGAACATTGATTTAATTCTAAGAAAAAGTGCCTAACTATTGTCCAACTCAAGTTGATTCCTAAGAAGGTCAAGAATCTTTCTCTTCTTTGCTATTGGAATCACATCAAACACCAACAACAACCAAAAAATTATTTTCATTTTGTAAAGTTACCTAGTTTTAGTGGGGACAATGACCCTAATTTGTATTTAGAATGGGAAGCTAAAGTACAAAAACTCTTTAATGTGTATGAGGTCGTAGAGGACCAAAATGTTAGGTTAGCTTCCCTAGAGTTTTTAGATTATGCCATTTAATGGTGGCATCAAATTGTAATGGACATTGCTTTGAACAAGAGGCCAACCGTGGTCTCTTGGAACGATTTAAAGGAATGCATGCACGAGCGATTTGTTCCTCCTCCTCATAGGAAGGAACTCTTGTTGAAGCTCCAACGACTACATCAAGAACCTAGGACGGTAGATGAATACTTTATGGACTTAGAAACAACTTTGACTAAAATTAATATGCATGATAATGAAGAGTCAAAGATAGCTAGGTTTGTAAGTGGTTTGAGGAGAGAAATTTAAGGTATTGTAGAATTTATATGAGTACTCTTCTTTAAAGAAAGTGGTTCACCTAGCCATCAAGGTGGAATCACAACTTTTGAAGAAAATAACTTTAAAAAATACTCATAATGATGGCTTCTACAAATCTTCATGGAAGGATACAAACAAAAGTTTTACAAAAACTTTTCCTTCCAATTTTTCAAAAGAAACCACTTCTCACCAAAAAGTTTCTAAAAACAATCCTTCTACCTCTACCCCTAAGTCACCCACAAAAAATTGAAGCACAAAATGTTTTAAATGCTTAGGTTTTGGGCACATAACTGTCAATTGTCCAAATAAAAGAACCATAATGTTACAAGAGGTAAATCAATACCAAATTAAAATAAAAGCCAAAAGAGAAAATGAAAAGGAAGAGGAAAGTAAAACGAGTCTCATCTTGTTGACCCGTACGAAAATCACTGCACCTCCTAGGTATACTTCTTCCTTCTCTTTTTAATTCCCAAATAATTCTAAATACTTGACATCTTTGTTAAAGAAGTTTAGGGATGATCTTCAAAAACCTCCTAAAGGTTATCCCCTTCTAAGAGAATTTTCACAAACAAATAATCTCTTCCCTAAACATTCTCTACAAACATGGCCTATATCTAGAATTCACCCATTTGAACTCCCCAAACTTCATGAACATAAGTTTGTTTCACATCCTAAACTTAGAAATATCTTCTATGGGAACAAACTAACTATGTTATTTGCAGGAGATCTACATTCGAGGACGAATTCTTTCCAACTTGGGGGGCATGATACAAACCAAAGCACCAACAAATGACTAAGGACACATCAAGCACTTCACAAAAAGACTAGTCATCTAAGTATATAAAGTTGGGCCCCACCAAACCTCGAGAAAGGATCAGCAGAAGAAGAGGAAGCTATAAACCAAAATATCAAAATTTCTTCCTTCTGGTCTTTTCCACAAGAGAAAAGTTATGTAAATAAATTGGGCTAAGTTTGGGGGTCTAAAATAGCAAGATAGGTTAGAATATGTGCTTATAGCATAATAGGGGGTGTAGTTATCATTTTAGCTTGTGCGTAGCCCTTTAGGAAGGAAATTTGACCTAGTTTCTAGAAGGACAAACCGAGGGTGCGGTTTTGACTTAAAATCAAATCCTAACGGCAACCCCTCACACATTTACCACCCTACCCTTGCCCTTCTTGCCCACCAAAGCACCCATTACTATAAATAGGGTGCCTTACTCCTTGTATTTTCAAGTTGAATTTTATAGAAGAAGGAAACCTCTGCACAAATTGTGTGAGACTAGTTTGCTCTAAGCATTAGGTCTTATCTTGAGTGATTTGAGAGCTCTCAAGTGGCGGCCCTCTACACTCATCTTGGAGGAAACCACACTCCAAGTGGCGTGTCCACTCCCATTTCTTCACCATAAGTTTTCTTTCCTTAATCCTTTCTTCCATTTTCCATTACACATTTATCTTTGTTTTGGTATTCTTATTTTTCTTATTTTCCATTTCAGTTTCCTTCCATATCTTGTGTTTCCTTTCATGTCTTTTACATTCCGCACCATACATCATGTTCACCATGTTATGTGATTTTCCTCTTTTCCTTTGAAAGTGAACCTTCACACTTACTTAACCACTTGGTTAAGTTCGTGTCTAGTGGGGATCTTCCCCAGATCTCATTATATTATTGCTAAAATCTCAATTATAAGTAAAGTGTCACCTCTAAAATGGAACCATCTAAAATCAACTCACATCAGAAATTTAAGTAGTAATCATAGTTCATGGCCCATTTTGTTAGTGATTTACAACTTACCACCTACTTTGTGTATGAAGTGAAAATACATAATGATATGTATGATGATCTCTGGTCCAAAACAACCTGGAAATGACATAGATGTTTATCTTAATTCATTGATTGAAGATTTGAAATTATTGTGGAATGAAGGGGTTGATGTGTTTGACGCGTTTAAGAATTAATCTTTCTGATTGCATGCAATGTTATTTTGTACTATCAATGACTTTCCTGCATATGGGAACTTGTCAGGTTATAGTGTGAAAGTCCATAGAGCATGTCCAATATGTGAAGAGAACACATAATATGAATAGTTGAAACACGGAAGAAAAACCGTGTATCTTGGGCATCGTAGATTTCTAAAGAAACACTATCTATATCGTAGATTGAAAAAAGATTTTAACGGATACCAAGAACATAACCTTTGTCCCACTCCCTTAAGTGACCTTCAAATTTATGAAAAGATAAAAAATGTTAATGTGACTTTTGGAAAAATGAAGAAGAAACAATCTGTGACTGAAATATAGAAGAAGAGATCGATCCTTTTTTATCTTCCGTATTGGTGTATGTTAGATGTCAGACACTGTATAGATGTAATGCCCGTAGAAAAGAATGTGTGTGATAGTCTAATAGGAACACTTCTGAATATTAAAGGCAAAACAAATGATGGTGTGAATACATGTTTGGTTTTGTTTGAGATGAATATACGAGAGGAATTGGCACCGCGAGAAGTTGGTAAAAGTACATACTTGCCTGCAGCGTGTTACACTTTGTCAAAGAAAGAGAAAACAAGCTTTTGTGAATGTCTTAAAGGTGTTAAGGTACCATAAGGCTACTCTTCAAATGCGAAGAGTCTTGTATCTATGAATGATTTGAAACTAATTGGCTTAAAGTCTCATGATTGTCACATTCTAATGCAACAATTACTACCGGTGGCTATCCATGGAATCTTACCAAAATATGTTAGGCATACAATCACTCAACTATGTTCATTTTTCAATTCGATGTGTAGCAAAGAGATTGATTCTCATAAGTTGGATGAACTTGAAGAAGAAATTATGGTTATCTTATGTCAACTCGAGATGTTTTTTCCAACATCTTTTTTTGATATCATGGTACATTTGATTGTTCATCTTGTAAGAGAAATAAGATTGTGTGACCCAGTTTATATGCGATGGATGTATCTAATCGAATGATACATGAAGATTTTGAAGGGATATGTGAAGAATCAATGTCGTCCGGAAGCTTCCATTATTGAAAGATACATTTCAAAAGAATCTATTGAGATTTGTTCCGAGTACTTGTCAAAAGCCAAATTTATAGGAGTTCCTAAAAAATGTTGGCACTCTCGTAGATTGATAAGTAAATTTTCAAAAAGGTGTACATGTCATAAGCAAATCTAGAGAAGAGGTTCTGCAAGCACATTTGTATATCCTGAATAACACTGATGAGGTGTTACCATACTTAGATACAGAAACAGACATTGTGAAATATAAGAATCCAAGACAATCAGAAAAATGGGTGTTAATTAGCATAACAAAACCTTCATGTCATGGTTTAAGAAACAAATCATGAATGATCTATCAACATATGAAACATTAACATGGTTTGCAAACGGTCTCAAGTTTGATATTTTATGTTGTTCTAGCTATGAAGTAAATGTTTGTTTGTTTTACACAAAGTCTCGAGATGATAGAAGTACACTACAAAATAGTGGGCTATGAAGTAAATGTTTGTTTGTTTTACACAAAGTCTCGAGATGATAGAAGTACAGTGCAAAATAGTGGGCTATGAAGTAAATGTTTGTTTGTTTTACACAAAGTCTCGAGATGATAGAAGTACAGTGCAAAATAGTGGAGTCACCTTGGAGGCAGAGTCTATGTAGTTTTCAACTTCAAAGGATCAAAGTCCTGTTGTGGGATCAATGCCTTATTATGGTGTCATAGTAGAGATTTGGGAAGTTAATTATACCAAGTTTACTGTACCCATTTTCAAATGCAAGTGGGTTGACAATAAGACTGGTGTCAAAGTTGATGAATCAGGAATGACTTTGGTTGACTTTCGAAAGACTGGTTATCATGACGAACCATTCATAATGGAATATCAAGCTTCCCAAGTTTTATATATCCAAGATCCTACGTCTGAACACTGGTTTATTGTGCTACATGGAAAAGAAGAAAAATAATGACCCAGGAGATACAAACAATGACATTTGTGAGATTGAATCACTTATAAGAACAACAATCAATAAAGTGTACGTGGATGTTGCTGATGTTGTACATGCAACTCGAAATGATCATGACGAAGGAATATATATTTGTATGTGCATATGTTTCACGTTTAGTTTTACAATATATAATTTTTATTATATTTCATATTCTTGATGCTTATCATGTTTGTTTGATAACATGAACATGGCAGATAATAAAGTTCCTCGTTCAAGAATTGGTAGAGGACCTACATGATTAAAGAGTATGAGTAAAAATATAAATGAAGGTAAAACTATATCATTGTCTATTGATGTCAACATTGGTGTGGCCATTGGGCCATATGCAAAGATCTTTAGCAGTTATCTCAAAGTAGTTGCTCGAGAAAGGATCTCTATCTTAAATGATTCCTGGGATCACGTGATAGAGCACGAGAGAAACATGATTTGACAAGATATTTTGGTATGTAATTGTTTTTACTTTGTTCAATCTAAAGCTTGTTTATGAACTAATTATCCCAAATAATGTACACGCATTACGAGATCCCGAATGTGGAAACCTTGAGAGTGAAGGTTCTTTCTAATGTGAGTGTCAAGTTTCATCAGTTTAAATCAAAATTGACAACAGATTATATATATGGTGAAAGGAAAGGAGAAAAGCGGTGGGAGGGTTTAGTACTTTCGCAATAACCACCTACTATGGTACAAGATGATTCGCCCCCTAGTACGAAAGTCAACACTAAAGGGAGTTGTTCGAAGGTTGATTTATCGGGGGATGACTTTGGCTCAACTAGCCAATGCAAGTTATATGTTGAGTATAATTCTTTGACCCGATTCGTTGCCCTAGGTAAGTGTTATGAAGGGGTCACAATGTGCCTCTTCCTTCTAATTTGATAAAGGTCACGGTGGAGAAGGTCCTTTATGGTGATGTTGGAGTTCCTGTGTCGACATCAGAGGTGACAATTATAGTAGAGGCATTACACACTTTCGTTGCCTGGCCTAAACATCTCGTCATACTTATAACATCTACGGTATATCTTTGCACTAATAGGATTATATATCAAATATATTACATTATAACTAATTTAATTATTTGTTTATTTTTTTATGAGTAGCAAGAACCTAAGATAAAACTGCCTCTTGATAAGTGTCTAATTTCAGTAATATTTCATATTAAAATATAGGCACTTATGAGGATTTATTTCTAATTTACATATAAAATAATTCCCAATTTATGAATTTATACCTTTTTACATTTTGATGAGCTTTATTTGAATAAGAGCATTTTATTCCCAAATTTGGTGTTAATTGTAGGTTTTTAGGGACGATTGAAGATTTGGAGTAAAGGAGAATTATTGAGCTAAAAAGAGAAAGTTGGAAGGTCCCAGAATGGAAAAAGATGCAAAGAAAGATTAGGCCTTTTTTATGTTTTATCACTTAGCCCATTAGTGCGACACAACAAGCCACCTAACCCTAGAAAAGTAGGATAAATAGGGGGTTAGAGGTTCAATCCTAGTGTGCCAGATTGAGAGGAAAACACCATAGGGTGAATTGTAACCCAATTGGGAGAATGCAAGGTGCTAGAAGTATGCGTGGCTAATTCTACCCTTTGGGATTGGGAGTAATCTGCTCAAACTCTTATGTACTGAGGTGATATTTTATATATTAATATTCAGTTCTTGATTGATTATTGGTATTGTTGTTTTACTTTTAACTTTTCGTGACAAATTGAGAATCTTAAATCTGACCGAGAGGTATTTTTAGGGTTCAGACCTAAACATCAATACTTAGCATATTTGAGTGTTAGAGATAAACTTAAAATGTTAATTTCCATTAACGTCTGATTGTGATTTCTAAGTTGTTTTTATAAGTATGCGAGAGATCGATATTTAGGAAGCATTCTTAAGAATTTTATATGCGAGAGATCGATATAAATGAATTTTCTACGGGCATCAATTTCAATCAAAGAACTTAATATTGACATGCTAATCAAAATACATGAGGGTCAGAGAGATGAAACCTAATCCCTATTTTCCAATTGAAGCAACTAATTCTTTGTTTGTTTTCTTATTGATCAGTGCTAACATAATCACTTCAAACTCTTTTTATTGTTCTGTTGTTATATTTAGCGAATATTGTACTCGATAATTCACTGTTCCTTGTGGGATCGATATCCGTCCTTAGGGACAATTATTACTTCTGACAAACGCGGTGTGCACTTGCAGTAAAAAGTCATCACCTATGGAAAAGAAGAAAAAATTTTCCATTAATGATCTCGTGGCAACATTGGTGGAAGTTGCTACAACTTTAGATGCAACCATCGTAGAGGTTCCATGGAATGCCAATGTTTGTGGAAGGCATAGTGATGTACCGTTGTACTTTCACATGTCTAATTTGTTAGACCTTGCATCCGGAAATCTAAAGATTAACATAACAGTTCTACAAGTATGGATGATGTAAGTTCAATTATTAAAATCTTTATAATTTTGACTTATTATATATATTAATACCAACTTATTGAAATTTAGGTATATTTGTGGATTATGCTTCAATGAGGGGAAACAAGATATATATGGGTTTTTAGACCCTCAACTCATTCAATTACTTGGAAACAAGAAGTCAGAAACACAAACATACATCACCACCGCCTTAAAGAATGAAGGGAAAAGATTTTATTTTGCTCCGTACATCCATGAGTAAGTCCATATTTATTAAATAAGTTATACTAAATTATTGAAATAAGAGAAACTATCTGATTTGTTATATAGGCGTCATTGGACCCTATTGATCGTATGTGTTCAAGATCATATCACTGCATGGTTTTGCTCCTTGCATATTAAACCCCCTAACTATTTTAAACACATTATAGATAGGTACGATAATTTCATTTAACATTTATTATTACTTATACATTATATAATGTTATGTATTCTTACATGAAATCTTATTATTTCAGTGCTTACTCTGGATATAACATGTTGAGTGGGAGGAAAAGTGAAAACGCAAAAAGACTCACTTGGATGCACCTTAAGGTATTTAAAAAGAAAAAAAAATACACTATTTTTTTTTCTCCACTAATATATTTTAGGAAGAAAGCAACATGGCAAAAGAATAAGCACCACCTCCTAGGAGGACACTTGGAGATTATGTCATGTACCAAGGGCCAAGGCATTTTTCTAGTATTGCAATACCTACTACTGCCAAGGCCTTGGAAATAAAACCTGTTTTTCTCACTCTCATCATTACCCATCAATTCAAAGCAATGGATCATGAGGATCCATGTTCACATTTGTCTACATTCTATGAATTGGTGGAAACAATGAGTTTTCAATCAGATGATCTTGAAAATGTTTATATGCGCTTGTTTTCTTTGTCATTGGCAGGAAAGGCTAATGATTGGCTCATATCACTTCCAAATCAGAGTCTCACTAGTTGGAAGGATGTAGAGAAAGAATTTATGCAAAGATTTTTTCCAATTTCTTGCTACATCAAAGCAAAGTCTGAAATTTATGTGTTCAGAAAAGGAGCAGATGAATCATTCTGTGAGACATGGGAAAGATTTAAAATGATACTTAAAAAATGACCAAATAATGTGATGGAGGAGGGCCAAGCACACCTACCCAAGGAAGCCAAGGCCCAAGCCAAGGAGAGCGTCTAGACCAAGACCAAGGTGAGCGTCTAGGACGTGAAGGTGAGCGTCTAGGACGTGAAGGAGGGAGGCTATCCATGGAGCTAGACCGTCTAGGCCCCCTTACAAGATCAATGGCCAAACATGCTCAAACACAAGTAAATGAAGCCACGGATGGAAGAGAGAAGGCTTTGTATATGTTTGCATAAAGGCCCATTAGGGGTACTTAGTAGATAGGATAGTGTAGAAAGCACTTTTGATGAAAACATTCTAGAATCTAGGGTTGTGTGGCCGGTCATTGCACGTGGCACATGGCTTAGAATTTAGATTTAATTTTGGTTTTCTTTTCCTTAGAATTTAGCTTAACTTTTACGTCCAAGATAGCTTATAAATAGGAAGGCTATCTCATTGTTTTTTTCAAGTTTAATTGAGTAAGGTTATGCTGCCATTTTTGTGCACAAGCTTTACTTCTCCTAGAAATCTAGGCTCTAAACTTCAATCCTTTCACCTTCTCCCTTGAGCTGGCCGAACCACTCAAACACCATACTCATCATGCACCTACAAGACCAACACAACTCCTAGGAGGGTCTTGATCATCTCACCCATTGCTTCCGCACCTTATTTTCTACTTTGATTCAAGAAGAACACATGAAAATGCCATCATAATGGATTTGAAGATATTGCTCAAATGAGCATATTTCTCACCGGTCTCAGATCTGACACAAAGATGCTCCTAGATGCTGCAGCTGGCGGCACAATGATGGCTCTTGATGTAGAACAAGCGACAAGGATTATTGTTGCACTGGCATCAACTGATTATCAAGCCCAATATGATAGAAAAAATAATCAGAAGGAAGGGTTGTTAGAAGATGCACTCTTGGCTCAAAATAAAATTCTAACATAACAGATTGAGCTGCTAACCACACAAATGGCTAAATTTCCCCAACAATTATATGTTGTTCATTCATCTTAAAGCCAGAGTCAATCAATTAAGTGTGATTTTTGTGGATGTGATCATCCTGATGGTCATTGTTCTTATCAGAACAATTCATCTTAAGTTGATGATCCATCCATGCTTGAAAGAATGAGTAAAGTTGAAGACGCCCTGACAAAGCTTGTGATAATGGAAGAAAATAGCATGGCAACAATCAGGAATATAGAGATCCAGATGGGAAAAGTGGCCAAACAATTTGAAGAAATACAAAGTGGTCGGTTTTCAGTTGACAACCAAACCAACCCAAAAGAGCATTGGAATAATGTAGTAACTGAAAAGAAAGATGAGACTGAGGAGTTAGAGAGAAAAAAATTTACACAAAGTACAGAAGGATTACACTTGTTACAGAATGATCTTAAATCAATACAAGATGAAAATCCTATTCCACTCTCTTCTTGATCAAAGCAATCTCAAAGCAATCTTTTACTCTTCAAAAGCAAAATCAGTGAAAAACTCAAATCTGTTTTTCTATAATTAAATCTTAGTTGTTGTTTGTTACAAAAGCTTAACAAACTATTTATTGCTTTCAAAGACTGGTCAAAGCATTTAAAACTGGAGAGCATTCAGTTATAAAATCATTTAAAGCTCAGTCAAAGCATAAAACAATTTTCTGTTATGCTTCCAAAACAAATAATCGGTTGAATGCTTGAATCAACCGGTTGTTTTGGTTTGACAGCAAGTCAACCATCAAAAACAGTTTTCAACCTTTCTTAAAAATACTAAGTATAAAACAATCGGTTGTTTCGACAAAACAACAGGTTGCTTTTCACGTAGTTTGAAAAACACTTTCAATTAAAAAGGTTTGAGAATACTTAAGCTTTGGATTCAATCAAGAGTGGATTTACACAGATAATCTACCCCAGATCCTATTCTAAAACACCTCAGCAACAACAAGCACATCCAGCCTTCCATCAAACTCAAAGGATTTGGATTCTTCAAAGCTTGAACACACTTGATTCAACACAAAAGGATGCAACAAAGGGGGTTTTTTCACCTTGAAATAAACAAGCGTCAAGCTAGATGACGTTAAACGAAAGCTTACTGGGGGCACCCTGTCCACATTTTAGTTTTATGTTGTTTTATTACCTTTGCAAATTTTATTTAAAAAAAAAATTAAAAAATTAAATAATAATAAAAAATCCTATATGCCTCCTAATCATTTTGCAGGTTATGTATTTTGACCTGGGAACATGTTCCATTATTTACGGGGCAGATCCAGCAAATGAAGCAAGACTGTAGATAAAGATTTGAACAAAAAGCTGGATGACTTCTTAAGAAGAGAGAATTGAGCAAAAATATGGTTTTATCTTTATAATTCTCTTTTCTTTTCAGTTATTTGAATTTTTTCTTATTTTATTTATTTTATGTTTCGGTTATTTTGTTTTCTGTTTATTTGCTTATTTGTTTAGTTTGTTTTTATTGCTTATTTTGAATACATTTCCTTTTTTATTAGTTTTAAGTCTTGAATTATCTTTCTTGAATAAATTTCAGTTTTAATTTATTTGTTTTCTAGTTTATTTTTCTCAAATAAAAAAGAACTAGAATATTAATTTTGAATTATGGAAAAAAGAATTTGTGTTTAAATATTAAATAGTGAGATCAATTAGACACATGTTAGAAAATAAAATATGATTGAATCCCTATTCAAATATAATTGAAATTGCGGTTCATGAAAATTTAACAGGATGATTGATTAAGACAGAGAATGACAAGACAAAAATGAATGAAACCAATTAAACCAAGTGAGCGTGCGAACCTTAAACAGTTTTGAGAGTTTTACTGATGAATTGACAGTTGTGGTTGCTTAATTTTTATTTTTGTTACATCATAAAAGAGCATGAAGATGATTGAGGCATTTGTTATGTTAACATCGCCGAACCTTGGGGGATTACAGTTTGAGGATGATTGCCTGCAGCATGTTCCTTTTCATGTTCTTCGTTAGGCCTTTCAACTTGCCACACACCATTGACCTCAAAGATGTTCATTTTGTTCATTTTTTTTTTCAAGAAATTATTCCCTGCCTAACGTGATTGATTACTCTCCTATCAACTTCATGTCATACAACAACATGAGGTGTGTGATTAAACAACCATACAGAAGAGGCATATCATTGTCATGACATTTTATCATGTGTTGCATTATATAATGAGGCCAGTTAATGATTACATTACTTTTCAGGCACCATAACATGAAAACATCTTCATGAGCCAGCTGTGAGAAGTTGCTCCCCCGAGGACACAACATGTGCACTCATGTGTAATGAAGTAGTTTGTCATTAATAGTCAAACTACCTACATTTCTTACGTTTTGACTGTGCACCTCTTATCTTGTCATGGTTACTTGGGTCTGTTCACAATAAAAATGTATGTCCTTAGGGATGGTACTAGGGGTTAACAACAGACCAACATATTTCAGATTTACCACGTTCATCCAATTCCTATGTCTAATTATAATCTTGTGTGTGCCAATCTTGTTGAATCAAGTGTGTTCAAGCTTTGAAGAATCCAAACCCTTTGAAGGTTGATGGAAGGCAAGATGTGCTTGTTGTTGCTGATGTGTTTTAGAATAGGATCTGGGGTAGATTATCTGTGTTAAATCCACTCTTGATTGAATCGAAAGCTTAAGCATTCTCAAACCTTTTAATTGAAAGTGTTTTTCAAACTAAGTGGAACACAACTTGTTTTGTCGAAACAACCGATTGTTTTATACTTAGGTGTTTTTAGAAAGGTTGAAAACTGTTTTTGATGGTTGACTTGCTGTCAAGCCAAAACAACCGATTGATTCGAGCATTCAACCGATTGTTTGTTTTGGGACAATAACAAAAAACTGTTTTGTGCTTTGACTGAGCATTAAATGATTTTATAACTGATTACGCTCCAGTTTTAAATGCTTTGACCAGTCTTTGATTGCAATAAATAATTTGTTCAGATTATGTAACAAACAAGAACTTATTTTTAATCAAAGAAAAACAAATCTGAGTTTTTCACTGATTTTTCTTTTGAAGAGTTGGAGATTGCTTTGAGATTGCTTTGATAAAGAGAGTGTGATATAGGATTTTCATCTTGTATTGATTTCAGATATTTTATGTAACAAGTGTAATCCTTTTGTACTTTGAAGAAACTTTGTGTGTGAAGATGAGAAGTGTTGTGTGTTCTTGAGGTTGTCAAGATCAACATTCTTAGTGGTGTTTGTGCTGAGCCAAAGGAAGTGTGTGTCTTGAGGGGATCAAGGTCACTTCTTTGGTGGTGTTGTAAGTAATCTAGGGTTGATTGCTTAGTGGATTCCCAGTGGTTTCTGGGAAGACTGGATGTAGCTCTTGGTTTAAGAGTGAACCAGTATAAACCTCTATGTGCATTCTCTCTATCCCTTGAACTCTTTAAATTCAGTTTATATTTGTTAACTAGTATAAACAACCGATTATTTCTGCGAAACAACCGATTGTTTTTCTGGTGATGTGCTAATTTGCTTTGTGTTTTTGGCAAACTAATTTCTTAATCAAGTTTTCTTGAAGTGATTTCATTCTAGACTTAAAAGTTTGCGAAAACCCTCTTTAAACCATTCACCCCCCTCTAGTTTAAAGAAATACATTCTAACAAATATGAGTAGCAAGGTAATCTTGTGTCGTTAGATGAAGATTTGAATAAAAAACCCTGACTGTGTCCTCATAATATGGTAGTCTTATATTAAGAAATTGTTGCAATCCTTGGAAATTCAAAGTGTTATTGAAACTGAAACCCAGATGTGGCAAAAAATGGGAAATCTATCACTTTTAGCAGTATGACTGGTCTGTCGTGAAACTTTTTTCAAATGCAACCATCTAACGTTTCGTTTAGAAATACTAGGAATAATCTGAAACGACATCCTCCTTTGTAGTGGGATCATAGGAACTTCATCATCATTTGGTCTACCTTTATCACCCTTAGGCGTTTTCTTACCTCTTCTTGGATGAAGATGCGATGGATAGGGAAGTTAAAACCTATGATAAAAATGTTATGAAACAATGAAAAAATAATAATATATTACAAAATATCCTTACACATAAATTTGAACATGAAAAACAGTTCAACAATAATAATATTAGAAGTCAAATAGCAAGTACAATGTCTATCTTGAATTTAAAGTAAATGCAATTAAATTACAACTTTAACAACATAAAAATAAAATTAAACACAATTTATTGATGTTGTGTGATGATGTTAAAACATTTTTCCATCCTTCGCTCTTTTGGCATACCATATACTCACATCGCTATAGCTGGATTTTTATAGAGAAAGTCATATTTCATGACTACTTCATCCTAAATATTTAGATCAAGTAGCATGAACCAAATATTCGACGACGAGTATTGATATGAAGTCTTACGATGGTCATTCTGTACGTGCTCACCATAATAGTCATTCTGTCGTCTGATTTCCGCAATGATTTCTTGTGATAACGTGGCTTGTACACGACTAATGGCTACAACCTCATCAGTGACATCGTTACGACCATTGCTAGAGGCGACACAATTTTGCAGGTTCGCATTCAACATGGTGAACTAATTCTCAATTACATCCACCATGGGGACTTTTCTCTTTGATCCCCTAGATGATGATGTCCTATCGGATGGCTGAGAGGGCGCAGATGAAGTATTACCTGGAATTTCAGTTGATTGAACATGCGATACAGGTGAGCGTGTAAGTTTGTGGTCTGCAACATGGAACTCCGACGACTCAGGTATGTAATCCATGTTATTATCGCCTAGGTCCACACTTAAATTTTATGTGCGTACCTGTTTGGATGCCAACCAGGTTGTTCGTTGATCACTTTCGGTGGCTTTTTCGTTTGACAACAGCTCCTCCATAAGATCGTAGTGCCAAATGGATTTGACATGCCACTTATAAGTAGATGGTTTCGCCTACAAAAAAATAAGTGTTATTATAATTAAAACAATTTTAGGATATTGCCATATTTAATTATGGGATATTGTCATCTTTAATTACTTTACCTGAATCAAGTTTTCCCAGACTTCAATCCTCAAACAATGTTTTGTGGCTTGGTTCCAACCAAAACCACTAAGACCACTAAATAGGTCATGGGCCTCCCTCACCTGTCCTTCAAACATTTTTGTTGGTTCTTGACATTATTTTTCATAATGGCAGGGAGTCCAACCTCGTGTAACTGTGGTCCACTTTGTTCATTGTGTGAATCTAGTGGATGAACTTGGCTAAACATTTTTACTATGATCCATATAAACAAGCATTATGAAAGTTAGGACCAAATAAAGTAAGCACAATATAAAATAACATTTATTAGAATATCATTTATTTACATAATCTTGCCACATTTCGTTCGCTATAGTGTCCCTAATGTGTGAGACTAGTCTATGATCATCATCACGGGCTTGAGAAACATGAACTTGCACGATCCACTTCTTCTATCAAAGACTCATCATTGTCCACCCCACGAAGAAAGCTATGCAAAATACAACAAGCTAAAAAAATATTTGTCATAGTATGTGAATCATAATATGGCTCAGTCTCACTAGCTATAATTGGGAAACATTTTTTCATGACACCAAATGTCCTATCAATTATATTTCTAAGCGACGAATGTTGATGATTAAACTAATCTCTCGCATTTTGTGGTCCTTTTCGAGAGTACTCTTTCAAGCGGTATCTAACCCCACGATAAGGTGTTAATATTTGTGGTTTTAGCATAAAACCTACATCCCTAAAATAGTATTTTCCTTCAAAGATTCCAAGGAAACATGCATTAGTTCTCTATAGTATGATCTTTGCATCTATTATTATGAATTCTCAAATACCTTAAACTTATTTTTTGGAATAACCAAATGATCCTCTCCTATGAAAGCCTCCTTCAATATCCCCGAATATGAGGTTGTTCCTTCCCACCTGGCTAGAACATATGTGAGTTTCATGTCCAAATCACAAGCAGCGAATACATTTTGAGTTGGCCAATCTTTTCTTCCTCGAAAAGAAGGTGCATTAGCACATGAGACCTTCACACATACATGAGTGTCATCTATGACCCCCTAAAAAATCCTAATGGCAACCAAAACTTCAGGTCTAAAGAAATACAAATACAAAAGAAATTATGAGAATATTAAAGGAAATTTGTAATAAACAAACCTTAAAGTATGGAAAAATTCGGTTGTTGGGTCAGATTTGGGGTTGGACATGAATACCTTCTGCTTGCTTTATGAGTCATCCCTCCAACATCAAATTGCATTTAATACGTTGTGAAAGTGACGAGAAATTGTTTCTCCAGGCCGATGAAAAAAAAAATGAAACACTTCTATTATTGACATTATGTCCAATAATATGAAGAAATTTAGCAATTTGTCCTTTAACTGTTGAACGATATGGATCCTTAAGAAGGTCAGTTTCCCTAATCCTTTCATATAATTTAATGAATGTTTTTGGTCCATATGAATAATATCAAGGGAACGTTCGATGTGCTTCGAATACTCTATCAATTCTTGGCTGCGACACTCTTTTCGTAGTTCAAACATAATAATAGAGTTTGTTGTATGACTTAATAACATACACAACAAATAAAAACCAAAAGCAATGATGCAAAGAATAATCACTGATGCAAGTGCATTATTTCTTTTCAATTGTTTTTGTATTTTTGGAATTAGATTTATGTTCGTACGAGCAAGATCATTATAAAATGCAATTGTGTCCTCAAATGCTTGCATGTCATTGTCGTCAAAAAGTGGTGGAAAATTGTTCTCCTTATCCATATAATCATGAACTTTTCATTGACAACTATAAAATAGTTTATGGATATGCTTAAAATAGTTTATGCTACAAATAACTCTAACCACTTTGAGTTAGAGTTACTGCAATAGCATTAGGGTTAAGAGTTATGGTTAGGGTTAGGGTTCGAGTTAGGGTTGTAACTATATGCATAAGGTTATGGTTTATGTTTATGGTCAAGGTTAGGGGTAGGGTTAGAATTAGGGTTAGGGGTAGGATTAGGTTGAAGTTTAGGCTTAGGGGTATGGATAGTCTTAGGTGTTAGGGTTATGCGTATGGTTAGGGTTTATGTTTAAGTATAATGTTTTGGGTTAGGAATAAGGTTTATGGTTAAGGTTAAAGATACATTTTAGTGTTAGAGTTAGGGATATGGCTATTATAGGGTTATATGGTTAGTATTGGGATTAGGTCAGGGTTAGGGTTAGGGTTAATATTAGGTGTTAGGGTTGTGCATATGGTAGGGTTTATGATGGATTATGCCTTCATGACTGAATTCTTTGATTGAATTTTGGAGAGGATTGGCAGAAGCTTCAATGGAGGAGGAGTGGAAGGAGGCTCACATGGAGCTTTCGGTTTTCTTGGACGTGCATGCTAAGTATGGAGAGTAATAGGTGAGGCCTAATCACTTGAGCTAGGTGGTGAGTTGAAGACTAAAGTATCTATCCTAAAGAGACAAGACAAGAGTGAGAATTGGCTCAATATTTTGGCAGCAATTTCACTCATTCATTAATCTTACCAAATGAGAGCAAAATACCTCAATTTATAGGAGAAAGGGCTGAACATTTGATGGAGATCAAGAAGAAGAAGAGAAGGAGGTAGAAGTTGAAGATGCTCAGAGACATATTAGCTCTTCATCCTTTTTACCTCAAAGGATTACAAGGAGCAAATTTAAAGAATTAGGAGGTAGTGTTCAAATGTTTTCTCTTTTTGTAGTTTCCTTTGTATAAAATTTAAAATACATAGAGTAGTGTTTAGGAAGGTGCTAAGAGGGTAACCTAAAGATACCTCTTGTGTAAAGCATCTTTAGACGTTAGCTTTAGGAAGAGTCTAGAAGGTATCCCTTCACTCTCCATTTTAGGCACTAGAAGTGGAAGAGTTGCAAGGAAACCTTGGATAGCTTCCTTTGTAAGCTTCTTTGCAAACTCATGACCGGTCCTTTCTCCTATAAAAGGAGGACTTGAGTCCTTGAAATAATAGATTTGATATTTTGAGTAAAGAACCTCTCCCAAATTGGTGAGTGATTGAGAGACTTGTGTCTTCTCCTCTTCTAGTCTCATCTTGAGTGCATTCTTGGAACCTCAAGTGGCGGCATCTACACTCTTCTTGAAGCTTTTCATCCTTCAAGTGGTGTGTTCATCTCCAAGAACTCCAACCACATAAGTTTCCTATTTCGTTTCATATTCTTCATCCATTTTCATTCCAAAACAAATCCTAAAACATATCTTTGATGTTTCTTTCCATTTCAATCGGTTAAACTTGCTTGTTTTGTGTTTTCATTCGGTAGTTCTTCTTAGTTTGATGTTCTTGTGTTTTTAATTGAGTTTCATGGAGATTTAATCGATTCATTTGTGTTCTTTTGTGTTTCAATCAGTTCATTTTCCTTTTCATGGATTTCTATATGAGTTTGGTTACTTGTGATTTGGTGAGTTCTTGAATGTTGAGAACATTGATCCAAATCTTAGAAAGTTCCGAATCATATTCCAACTCTTGTTGAATCCTTAACATGTCCATATTATATCTCTATCATGTTATTGGAATCATATCAACATTTTGGAGCCAAAATTTTAAAATTCAAAATAAAACTCTCCAATGAGAAGGTGCCATGTGGAGTCATGCTTTCCATGTTTAGCTCACACCTTCCATGCTAAATCCTCTCCACTCCTAGGTTTCCATGTGGACGTCCATGTGCTCCATGCCAAGGTGATTTTCGTCCTCCAATATACCCTAGATGTTTTAGGGTTACATTAGGCTCAAAGAAACCCAATTGTTACCCTAACTAGTCATATTTTACTATTGGCCCAAATACAAGCCCAAAAACCTATGCTATTTGGCCTAAATATTTGGTCAAATTATTTTATGCTACTAGACCCAATACATGGCCCATGAAATCCTAAACAACTTTATACAATTTATTTAAGCTAAAGCTTGGCCCACAAATAATGTTGACTAGTCAACAGAAACTCAGTCTTCTTGTGTTCTTCTGGCCAAAGCTCTAGTTTATATTTTGATGAAATGGAGGTCTTCTTGAATATGTTTGTACCTTCCTTCACCCTATAGTTGTCCTCCTGATTGGGCCTACAAAAATAAACAAAAACCCAATTAGACCTATATTTGCAATTAAATCAATAAACAACCTCTAGGTCTTCATCCTCCTTATTATGTGGTTGTTTGTGGCTGGAGGCTCTACCATCAGTTTATGTATATGTATAGTATTTTAGGTTAAGGTTAGGATTATGGTTAATGTTTATGGTTAGGGTTAGAACTAGGGTTAGTATTTATGGTTATGATTAGGTTAAAGTTTAGGTTCAGGGGTATGGATAGTCTTAAGTGTTAGGGTTATGTTTATGGTTAGGGTTTATATTTAGGTATAGTGTTTTGGGTTAATGATAAGGTTTAGGATTAGTTTTAAGGTTAGGGTTAAGGTGTAGTTTAATCTTTACAATTAGGGGTATACATGACTAATAATACTATTACTAATAATAATAATTTTTTATAATTAATTCTAAAATTATTTCAAAGCATAATTAAGCCAACTTAATTATAATACATAATAAAAACACCTAAAAAATTGCATCTAAGTATTACAATACAAGTTCTACATGTTTCTATACAAGCTTAGAGTTTTTAAAAAATATTTCTATTAGAATATTATGACTTATAGAAAAACAAATATTTACAATATATGGTTCAAAACAACATCCTAAAGCCCTCTAGACCCTCTGACACTTGTATGATCATCTGCTCGTGTACGTAGTACAGTCATCGCATTTCACAACACAACTAGAAAAGCAAGGCTAAGCTAATGAAAAGAAATTCCAAAACAACATCCTAAAGCCCTCCAGACCCTCTGACAAATAATTTATAAGCATTTCTTTAAATGTTGTCATATAAAATTTCAATATCAATTCTCTCATTCATATAGACCACATATGGATCTATTTTCAATCACAATCATCGGATTTCATTTCAATCCATAACACTTTGATTTCATTTCAATCACACTAACTACACATGAATCCATTGTCTTCCATTAAGTATGCCCCTACCAGAAACTAACATCTAATCCATACATCAAGGATTAGGATAAGTTCAAACATCCAATACCCAGTGTCTATAGTGGGACCCGAAGTGTATTAACACCCTCATTATCTTCTTACCACCTGATATCTTAGTCTATATGACTTAGATCATCAGTGAAGCTAGAGAATCTCTGTTAAACACAAGCTTTTCATACTTAATGTACCATTAAACAACAATTCATACATTATCCCAAATGTATGAAATCAATTTCTTACAATTTTCATCATTCATATATATTACATATCATTTGTACCGGCCAGGTCATCGGGTGTGATGACGTGTCTAGCACGTGACCACGTGAGGCGGGTTTAGCAGAGCACGTGGCTAAAGAAGGGCGAGTGGTTCAGAAGCTAGTGTAGTCGCCGTTTGTGGAAGCGGCGTGCTACAACGTATATGATCGGTTGTCGCCGAGATCGTATGACGTCGACGTGTTGACGATGGGAGATCAGGTGGTCTGACGTTGTCGCGAGGAGCACATCGCCGAATCTCCTAGTAAGCTCAGTTGAAGCTGATGAAGGCTCAGAAGTGTAAGTTCAAGCGCACAATCCCAGTAAGGCGATTGTTGCGCCAGCATAGGGCGTGAAGGGCGTGTGGGTTGAAAGGGACAGCTTGCCTATCAGCGACAGGATTCCCGGAGTGGACATTCGTTGGTGACAAGGTCTCCTCAGCCCAAGAACATTCATGGCGCAGTGATAAGGAGGGTGCCATTAACAACAGGCGATATCACAGAGATGGTGCATTGTGCTACACCCGATACTCGCCTGGTCATGTGGTGTTCTAAGGCACCTTGCGTGTTAGCTTGCTCCATGAGTAGATGACTTAGCTGCGCGGCTGGTTTCTACACAGAAATAACGTTCAAGTTGCCCCAACCCAGATGACGACACGTGTAGGGTTGGATGCTATCTGTTACTCCAACCCAGATGATGACACGTGTAGGGTTGGGTGCGATAGAGAAGTGACGCTCGAGTTATCCTAGCTCAGATGATGACACGTGTAGGGCTGGGCGTTACCTGCTATCCCAGCCCAGATGGCGACACATGTAGGGCTGGATGCGAGCCACGCGTCCAAAAGCATAACGGCCTAGAGAGAGAAGAAACCTAGCTATAAAGGTAAACTTAACAGAATCTGCAGAGGTACATTTTCATTACGGCTTATTTGCTAGGGTTGTGTGCTTTAGTACGGTTCTACAGAGCATATTTTCTCTGAGTTTTTGGGTGTTCTTGTTACTGACTTGAGCGTCGGAGCGCCACCGGCCGCAGAGGCGCCACCTTGTGTTTTCAGGTTCTCAGAAGAAGCTCTTTGTGGTGTGGACTTGAAGGGCACGTGGAGTCAAGCTGGTGAGGAGGTTCGTGACGAGGCAACGCTTTTACGCTAAGTCAACCGGCAGGATCATCTGGCGCCCACCGTGGGGCCGTATAAAAGGTGATTCCCAACCATAGTTCGTGTTTGTTGAGTTTTGGTGCTTTCTGTTCGAATGCTCGCTATCGCAGTCGGTTCTTGGAGTTTTCACCATTTGTTTGGAGTTTCCTTGAGTTTTGCTGAGAAAGGATGAGGACAACGCGGTCAAGTTCAGTCGCGCCGTCAACAGACGAAGATGCTGTGTCCATGACACAAGTGATGGACATGATGAGGACGCTGCAGGAGAACGTGGCTGCATCGCGTTCTGAACAGGAAAGGATGCATGAGGTGCTGGTGGCCTCGCAAGCTAGGAATGAAGAGCTCAACAGGGTTAACGAAGAACTGCGCAAAACCCTTCAAGAGCGGGAGGAGCGTGTGGTCGGGGACAGATCTGCACCCCCATCCCCACCGCGCAGCTTTCCCATGCCATTTTCTCAAGAGATCATGGACTCGGTGGTCCCGGCTAACACTGTGGCGGTAAAAGCGTCTTTCATTGGGGTGGAGGACCCTGAGGCCAATCTCACGGCGTTTCATACTCAGATGATGCTCTCAGGGGGGGGGGGGGGGTCGGACGCGGTTTACTGTAAGGTGTTCATGAGCGCTCTTAGTGGAACAGCGTTGGACTGGTTCGTCAGTATACCTACTGGCCACATTACCACTTTTCAACAGTTTTCCAAGATGTTTGTTGTGCAGTATATAGTGAACAAGGCACCACCATTGGTGTCTTATGACTTGTTTGACGTGAGACAGTACCAGGGGGAGTCCCTGAAGGATTTCTTGAATAGATTCGGGGCCCAGATAGTCCGCTTGCCAGGTAAAGACGAAGAGATGTTTGTACACGCCTTCAAAAAAGGTGTGTTACCTGGGCCTTTTAGTGAGTCACTTATCAGGAGTCACCCCGCCACGTTTGCTGAAATCCGGCGACGTGCTGTGGCTCACATTGCCGCCGAGAGCGAAGTCTCCGAGAAAAGGGGAAACGTGGCCCACGCCAAACCGCGCGCCCAGACGAGGTTCCAGCCACAAAGAGTAATGGAGGCAGCGGCGGGGAAGAGGGACCAGAGGATGCGTCATCCTTATGATCCTAAGAAGAGTAACGGGAAGGGGAAGGGGTCAGGGCGGCCCAGAGAGACTAATCGCCCACCAAGGTATGAGTTCGTGATGGGGTTGGCTGATCTGATCGTCGTCCCGAATATCGCTGCCAGGCTCAAAGTGCCTGAGAAGACGACAGAAAAGGTTTTGGGTCCAAAACCAGACACGTGGTGTGAATTCCACAAGAGCTTTGGCCACTCCATCAACTCATGTTTGGCCTTGGGTTACCAACTCGCCGAGTTGGTCAAGTGCTCAAAGATTACTTGCTGGACAAGCAAGCGGGTCAGTCAGCAGGTTCCCAACCTGCGGGCAATGAAGGACAGCAGCACGAGGTGCCCATCCATGGCGAGATCCACACCATAGCCGGTGGATTCTCAGGTGGAGGGTGCACCGCGTCTCAACGAAAGAAGTACGCAAGGTCGGTGATGTCAGTGGAGGTTTTTGAAGATCAACGTGGACATCACATTCACCAAAGGAGACCTTAGGGACGTTATACCTCACGACAACGACCCTATTGTGATCTCGCTTGTTACAGCGGGAAGGACTGTCCACCGTGTGCTGGTCGATCAAGGAAGTTAGGCAGATGTAATGTTTTGGCCGACTTTTGAAAAGTTGCAATTGTCCCCCGATCAATTGAGGCCATATGGGGGCTGCCTGTATGGTTTCGCCGGCGATCAAGTGGAAGTAAGGGGGTACATTGAGTTGAGGACGACCTTCACAGATGGCTCGACCTCGCGAACGGAGAAGATCAGGTATCTTGTTGTAAACGCTCCGTCGGCATACAACATACTGTTGGGAAGATCAACACTCAACAGAACGGGGGTTGTGCCTTCGACAAGGCACATGAAGGTCAAACTACCGTCTATGGAGGGTTTGATCATCACCATCTGTTCTGACCAAAAGGAGGCGAAGAAGTGTTACGAAAACAGCCTCAAGAACAAGAGGTCTGTGTGCCACGTAACCACAACGCCTCCCCCTGGCACGCAGCACCCACGGGAAACCCCGCGAGTGCTGGATACGGCGTTGGAGGTGGCTGCTGAGGGCGATGTGCCTATGGAGGATATAGAGGCGAGGTCCGAGAGCGCCACTCAGTTGGAAGGAGAAAGAAGCTGCTCGGAGACCGCCAGGGAAACAGGTATCGCGAGGGCGTTGATAACCAGCGAAAAGAAGCCTTAGCCAGTGGAAGAATGGCTTGAGAAGGAGATCAACGACAAGACGTTTAAGCTGGGGAGAACCTTGGACAGCGAGACGCAAGACCAAATCGCCCAGGTAATAAGTAGACACCTGGACGCTTTTGCGTGGTCTGCTTCGGACATGCCGGGAATCGACCCCGATTTCTTGTGCCATCGCTTAGCAATGGATTCCCAAGTCAGGCCCATCCGCAGAAGAAGGAGAAAGTTCAACGAGGAAAAAAGGCAGGTGATCAAGGATGAAACGCAAAAACTCCTTGCAGCAGGCCACATCAGGGAGATCCAATACCCAGAATTGCTCGCCAATGTCGTTTTGGTCAAGAAGAGTAGCGGAAAATGGCGAATGTGTGTTGATTTCACAGACCTGAATAAGGCCTGTCCAAAGGATTCTTATCCTTTGCCGAGTATCGACGCCCTGGTAGACAGTGCGTCAGGGTGCAAGCTACTCAGTTTTCTGGATGCCTTCTCAGGGTACAACCAAATCAGAATGCACCCCATGGATGAAGAGAAGACCGCCTTCATGACGGAAAGACTGCCTACATGGTCGTAACGTCCCTGGAAAAGAACAAGCACGTTGCCGATTTGGAAGAGTTGTTCATGACCATAGTCAGGTACAAGCTGAAACTATATCCTGAGAAGTGTGTCTTTGGTGTGGAAGCAGGAAAATTTTTGGGATTTCTTTTGTCAGAAAGGGGAATCAAGGCTAACCCCGAGAAGTGTGCCGCCATTTTGGCGATGAGGAGCCCCGCCACTGTGAAAGAGGTGCAGCAGCTCACCGGGCGAATGGCCGCCCTGTCTCGATTTGTATTGGCCAGTGGGGAGAAGGGCCATCCATACTTCCAGTGCTTGAAGAGGAACAACAAGTTTGTCTGGACGAAGGAGTGTGAGGAGGCCTTCATAAAGCTCAAAGAATATTTGGCGAGCCCGCCAGTTGTATGCAAACCCTAAGCAGCAACGCCACTCAGGCTGTATTTTGCCATAACTGAGAAGGCAATAAGCGCAGTGCTCGTCCAGGATCAAGATCAGGTCCAAAAACCCATCTATTTTGTTAGCAAGGTGCTGCAAGGCCCGAAAGTGAGGTATCAGTTCTTAGAAAAGGTGGCGCTTGTGGTTGTATTTTCGGCGAGGAGGCTGCGCCATTACTTCTAGAGCTTTACGGTGCAGGTAATAACTGACTTGCCCATCCAGAAGGTTCTGAAGAAACCAGATGTAGCTGGGAGAATGGTGAAGTGGGCGGTGGAACTGTCGGAATTCAACATCAAGTACGAGCCCCGGGGATCGATGAAGGGGCAAATCTTCGCTGATTTCGTGGTCGAGCTGTCTTCCGAAACAGCTCAAAACTCCAAGGATGACTTTCGTTGGGTACTCTCGGTGGATGGGTCGTCTAACCAGCTGGGTAGTGGGGCTGGGGTCATTTTTGGAAGGACCCAACGGCGTGTTGATAGAGCAATGACTGAGGTTTTCTTTCAAAGCAAGCAACAATCAAGCAGAGTATGAGGCTTTGATCGCCGGAATCTTGTTGGCAAAGGAAATGGGGGCGAAGGTGCTGATGGCTAAGAGCGATTCGCTGTTGGTCACTGGACAAGTGACTGTCGAGTTCCAAGCCAAGGACCCGCAGATGACAACCTACTTGGAGTACGTGCAAGAGCTAAGGAGATCTTTCGCTTTGTTTGAAGTACTACACGTGCCAATAGAGCAGAATGCCCGAGCTGACTTGCTAGCCAAGCTTGCCAGTTCGGGCAAGGGGGGCAGACAGAGGACTGTCATTCAAGAAACTTTGAAGACTCCTCAAGCATTCGTGGCAGACCACCAAGTTCTTCATGTTTGCAGGTCGACGGAAAGAACGGCGAGGAGCCATAGATCCCTAATGCAGGAGATGATGGAGGAGGGCCAAGCACATCTAGCCAAGGAAGCCAAAGCCCAAACCATGAAGAGCGTCTAGACCAAGGGGAGCGTCTAGCTCCAAGGAATGAGCGTCTAGGACGTGAAGAAGGGAGGCTACCCATGGAGCGTCTAGATGTGGAACTAGACCGTCTAGGTCCTCTCACAAGGTCAATGGCTAAGCATGTTCAAGCACAAGTAGATGAAGCCACGGATGGAAGAGAGAAAGCCTTGTACATTTTGCATAAAGGCCCAATAGGGGTACTTAGTAGATAGAGTAGTGTAGAAAGCACATTTGAGTGAAACATTCTAGAAGCTTGCTATGTGTGACCGGTCATAGCACATGTGCCTATGATTTGCATTTCATTTGGTTTACATTTCATTAGCTATTAGCTTAAGAATCACGACCATCTAGCTTATAAATAGGGAGGCCTTCTCTTTGTATTTCCAAGTTTATTGTGAGTAAAGTTATGCTGCCATTTTGTGCCAAACTTTGCTTCTCCCTAGAATCCTAGGCTCTAAACTTCAATTCCTTCATCTTTTCCCTTGGGCTGGCCGAACCACCCAATACCCACACTTAACATGCACCTACAAGATCAACACCACTCTTAGGAGGATCTTGCTCACCTCATCCATTGCTTCCGCCCCTTTGCTCTACTTTGATTCAAGAAGAACTTCATGAAAATGCCATCATTTGGTATCATGAGCTTTGGTTCTTCAAGATGAGTAGCTCTTGGTCTTTTCAAGTTTAGTTCTTCTTTATTTCATATTGTCATTTAATTTCCATACTTGTCTTGCTGTTTTTTACATTTTAATTTGTTCTTGGTGTGCTTTGTGGAAGATCCAACCGAAGCACTCTTGTTCAATTGATCTTGAACAAGTTCTTGTGCAATTTGTGATAGGATTCCATACACCTTTGAGTTGCTATTTTCTTTTAGGCTTTTGAGTCTTTATTGCTTTCATTATTTGGTTCATATTATGCTTTGAGTCTTTAATTTTCTGAATCTATACATGTTTTGTCAAGTCATGTTCATCCATATTGTCAACAATTCATAGTAGTCCTTTTATTTGGCTTGATTGTTTCTTGATTTTGGGTCTCTTTAATTGCTTGAATCTGCTGTTCTTTGCTCTTTTGGTGCCATTTTAATTTTAGTTTGAGTTCATATTGTGTTTAGATCCTACACAATTCTATTTCACAAATTTCCATTGTGTCTAAAATTTGGTATCTTGCTGTTTTTGTTTCCAGTTTTCAGAATCCCCTGTTTCAGATTTTCTGTGCTGACTGTTTTGATCCAGAAAAATATTTCCACTCATAGGAAAATTTTGATTCTCTGGAATTTGCAAGTTTGAAGTGTTATAGAAAGGACAAAAAAAGAATTAGTCCAAAAGAAACAACAGAAAAAAAATGATAAATCTTTTAAAATCAGTGTGCAAACCTGAGGCGCTACAGCTGGCGTAACTGAACACCAAAATTGCAAAATTTATTAAAACAAATTGGTGCATGCGTTTTGAGTGATTCCAAAGCCAGGATTTAGCTAAGATCTTGAATATCTTGCATATCAAATTTCAGAATCATATCTTAAAAACAAAGCTCAGCATAAATTGGGGAAAAACACGTTTCTGGCCCACAACATTTTTCCAGTGGTGCTGTTTTTTTTTATTTGGTCATCTAAATCTAGTGCCATTCTTAGGATTCTTTTGTGTGCCTACCTTTATTTTGGTACCTTTTATTTGTTTGCTTTAATTTCTTGACTCTCTTTCTAGTTGTCATAATCTAAATCCTTTTGGTGGTACTGTTTTATTCAATTAAATTTGTTTCTTGCTTTTGTTCTTTGACCTCTAATTTGGGTGCTGGAATTTATTCTTCTTTGGTGCTTATGTGAATGGGAACTTGACTTGGTTAAGGTTTAGCCCTTTGATAGGTGCTGGAAATTGGAGAATTAAGACCATCATTCTAAGGAGAAGACAAAGCCAAAGCCAAAACAAGCATTCTTGAAAAACACTACAAACACTTGGAAGATCAACAAGCAAAGACAACAAGGAAGTGCACTAACCAAAAAAGAGGATCAACAAAGGGAGTTTTCTTATTTCCTTTGCAACTTGGTTTATTGTTAATTACCTTTTTAATTACATTTTAGACGGTGAGTGTGTCTTCAAGGGCTCTAAGTGTCCAAGAAGCCTCACCTAGGGCCGAATAGTATAGCGTTCTTGTTTAGTAATTGTTACTTGTTTGTAATTGCTTTTCTATTGCTTTAGTAGTGACGCTTTGCATGGTTAGTTTTGTTTAAATTTGTGTTAAACCGACTAGCTTTTGTTGAATAGATAGCTTACATTGTTTTCTTGCATTTATTTCTCAACTTATTTGTGTTCTAAGTGTTTCACTAAGAGAAAGTCTTGTGTGAAGATATTGGAGGATAGTTTTTGGCAAGGAAAAGGCTTGGTACTTAAGTAGTCCATTGTGGCTCACCTCCCTTACCTGGAAAACTACCTTCTTTAACTTTCCTAATCTTTCTCAAAGTAAAACACCTAAATACACAAAGTTCTAGCCATGTCTTCTTCTTCTCATTCTCCAAAGTCTATTGAAAGTGAAGTAAAATCTTTGAAAACTCTTTTAAAAGAAGTATCCCAAGCGGTACAATTAATCTCTTTTAGACAATTGGAGAATGAAAACAAAATCAATGAGTTGGCTAGGGCTCAAGAAGAGAAATCACAAAAAACACAAAAATAAAAAAAAACAATTACTCATGCATCTCAAAGTATTAAGTCTCTAGGGGAGGGAAGCCGTAGAATCAATGATTATTACCAACCACCCCCTAGAAGAACTAGGCAAAGGGAACAAGAGGTGCCAAGGGAAACTAGAGTAGACCTACCTCATTTTCATGGTAAGGAAAATGTAGAAATATATCTAGATTGGGAGATGAAGGTAGAGCAACTCTTTGCTTGCCATAGGGTAAGTGAGGAACGTAAGGTACCCTTAGCCACCCTTAGTTTCCAAGGGAACGCCATGTATTGGTGGACCTCTCTCGAAAGAGAAAGACGTCTTCATAGGGAACCTTCCATTACATATTGGAATGACCTTAGGGGAGCCCTAAGACGTCGACATATACCTTCCTACTACCATAGGGAGTTGATGGACAAGCTCCAAAGACTCCAACAAAAGAACATGAGTGTGGAAGAGTATAGGCAAAAAATGGAGCTCTACATGATGAGAGCATCCATTAGAGAAGAGGAGGAAACCACAATAGCTAGGTTCCTTAGTGGCCTATCACTTGAGATAAGAGATAGAGTAGAGCTCTTACCTTATCAAGACTTGAATGATTTGGTTCAACTTTGCATTAAAGTTGAGCAACAAAACTTGCGCAAAACATCAAGTCAAAAGGTGAGCCCCTATTCTAGCTTTTATCCCAAGAAAGAGTTTAGAAGGGAGGGTAGTACATCCAAGGAAAAACCAAAAGAGCCTACCAAGCCCTTCACCAAAGAAACCTCAACCCCACCCATCAGAGCTAGAGATGTTAAGTGTTTCAAGTGCTATGGTAGGGGGCATGTGCAAGCACAATGTCCAAACCAAAGGACTTTGTTTCTTAAAGGAGTAGATGAGTACACTAGTGGCGAGGATGAACCTAGTGAGAGAGAGGAAGGGGGAGAGGATGAGAGGGTAGCTCCACTAGAGGGAGAATTGCTTCTGATTAGGAGAACCCTCAACAATCACCCTAGCACATCCATTGAAACACAAAGAGAGAACATATTTCATACAAGATGCAATGTTTTAGAAAACATATGTTCCCTCATTGTGGATAGTGGATCTAGTTGTAATTGTTGTAGTGCTAGAATGGTTGAAAAGCTTAAGCTACAAGTGGTTCCTCACCCAAAACCTCACAAACTTCAATGGCTTAATAAAATGGGGAACTACATATAGACAAGCAAGTGGAAATCAAGTTTTCCATAGGGAACTACAAGGACAAAGTTTTATGTGATGTAGTGCCTATGGAAGCTTGCCATATCTTATTAGGGAGACCATGGCAAGTTGATAAAAAAACCTTGCATGATGGTCTCACTAACGAGATTTCCTTCACCCATAAGTATAAAAAGTTAGTACTTAGTCCTTTACCACATTCTCAAGTGGTAAAAGACCAAATACAAATGAAACAATAGAGGGATGAGGAAAACAAAAAAAAAAGAGCGCTAGAAAAAGAGAAAATCCTTAGGGATAGAAAGGCGTGGGAGAAGAGTGTTCCTTCCCACAAGGTTGATCAACAAGACAAGCCTCTTGAAAACGTTTTTGAAAATTTGCTTCTTGTTGAACAACCAAGCCTTATCTTTTATAAAGGAGCACTTACATGCACTGCCACAAGTAGTGAACTTATGAATTTACCTCCTCAAATCGAAAATCTTTTGAGTGAATTTGAAGATCTATTCTCCCATGAGGGGCCCATTGGGCTCCCTCCTCTAAGGGGGATAGAACATCAAATTGACTTTATTCCGGGGGCAAGCCTACCAAATAGGCCTGCTTATAGAACGAACCCCGAGGAAACAAAGTGATGGAGGAGGGCCCAAGCTCACCACACGATGAAAGCCAAGCCTCCAAGACTAGACGGTCTAGCCTATGATGAGGAACGTCTAGACTAAAAAAGGAGTGTCTAGCCCATGAAGAGGAGCGTCTAGGCCATGATGAGGAGCGGCTACATAAGGAGCGTCTAGGCCATGATGAGGATTCCTTCTAGACCGTCTAGCTTCACATACACATGGGTCAAAGCTACGGTTTTGGGAAGAGAAGACCTTTGTAATTGTTACATAAAGGCCCATTAGGGGTGCTTAGTAATTAGAGTAGTGTAGAAAGCATATTTGTGTGAACATTCTAGAAAGACCATGGAGGGGGTGAGCATAAAAACTAGACACACCCCTCCCCATGTGCTCATTTGTGCACCCATGTGCCATGTGCACCCATGTGCTTCACATTTACATTTCATTTGGCTAGCATTAGGGTTGCATTATGGTCCTCCTTAGCCTATAAAAGGAGGAGCCTACACCTTGTATTTTCAAGTTTATTGTGAGTAAAGTTATGCTGCCATTTTGTGCCAAACTTTGCTTCTCCCTAGAATCCTAGGCTCTAAACTTCAATTCCTTCATCTTTTCCCTTGGGCTGGCCGAACCACCCAATACCCACACTTAACATGCACCTACAAGATCAACACCACTCTTAGGAGGATCTTGCTCACCTCATCCATTGCTTCCGCCCCTTTACTCTACTTTGATTCAAGAAGAACTTCATGAAAATGCCATCACAAAGGAGATAGAATCACAAGTTCAAGACTTGTTGGAGAAGGGTTGGGTTCAAAAGAGCCTAAGCCCTTGTGCTGTACCTGTCTTGTTGGTGCCAAAAAAAGATGGAAAATGGCGCATGTGTTGTGATTGTCGAGCAATCAACAACATCACCATCAAGTATAGGCATCCAATTCCAAGGCTTGATGATATGCTTGATGAATTGCATGGGTCAACTCTATTCTCCAAAATTGACCTTAAAAGTGGATATCACCAAATTCGAATCAAGGAAGGTGATGAGTGGAAAACCGCTTTTAAGACCAAATTTGGATTATACGAGTGGTTGGTGATGCCCTTTGGGCTTACTAATGGCCCAAGTACATTCATGAGGCTTATGAATCACACCTTGAGGGATTGTATAGGTAAATATGTAGTAGTTTATTTTGATGATATCTTAGTATATAGTAAAACCCTAGAAGACCATCTAAGTCACCTTAGGGAAGTTCTTCTAGTGCTTAGAAAAAATAGTCTTTTTGCAAATAGGGATAAGTGTACCTTTTGTGTAGATAGTGTAGTTTTCTTAGGTTTCATAGTAAACAAAAAGGGGGTGCATGTAGATCCCGAGAAAATCAAAGCCATCCGCGAGTGGCCAACTCCACAAAATGTAAGTGATGTACGAAGTTTTCATGGGTTAGCTAGCTTCTATAGAAGGTTTGTGCCTAATTTTTCTAGTCTAGCTTCTCTTTTGAATGAACTAGTTAAAAAAGATGTTGCATTTTGTTGGAATGAAAAGCATGAGCAAGCCTTTCAAAGGCTTAAAGCTCAACTTACCAATGCACCCATTCTATCTCTCCCAAATTTTTCCAAAACTTTTGAGATAGAGTGTGATGCATCGGGGGTAGGCATAGGTGTGGTTTTGTTGCAAGGTGGACACCCCATTGCATATTTTAGTGAAAAACTCCATGGTGCCACCCTCAACTATCCCACCTATGACAAAGAGCTCTATGCTCTTGTGCGAGCCCTAAAGACTTGGGAACACTATCTTGTGTCCAAAGAATTTGTCATCCATAGTGATCACGAGTCTTTAAAATATTTAAAGGGCCAACACAAGCTCAACAAGAGACATGCTAAATGGATGGAATTTCTTGAACAATTTCCTTATGTAATCAAATACAAGAAAGGAAGCACCAATATAGTGGCCGATGCTCTTTCAAGACGGCATAAACTCTTTTCAAAATTAGGTGCCCAAATTCTTGGATTTGACCACATAAGAGAGCTTTACCAAGAAGATCAAGAACTCTCATCCATCTATGCCCAATGTCTACATAGAGCGCAAGGAGGTTACTATGTGTCCGAGGGATATCTTTTTAAAGAGGGAAAACTTTGCATTCCCCAAGGAACACATAGGAAACTCCTTGTCAAAGAATCACATGAGGGGGGACTCATGGGCCATTTTGGAGTTGATAAAACTCTAGATCTTTTAAAAGCAAATTTTTGTTGGCAACACATGAGGAAAGATGTCCAACGACATTGTTCTAGATGCATCTCATGTTTAAAAGCAAAGTCTAGAACAATGCCGCATGGACTCAACACCCCTTTGCCGATTGCAAATGCTCCTTAAGAAGACATTAGCATGGATTTCATTTTAGGACTTCCTAGGACTGCAAGAGGCCATGACTCTATCTTTGTGGTAGTGGACCGTTTCAGCAAAATGTCCCATTTTGTTCCATGCCACAAAGTAGATGATGCTCAAAATATTTCTAAACTCTTCCTTAGAGAAGTGGTGAGACTCCATGGTCTCCCTAGAAGTATAGTGTCCGATAGAGATCCCAAGTTTATAAGCCACTTTTGGAAAACTCTTTGGGGTAAACTTGGAACAAGACTACAATTTTCAACTTCTTGTCATCCTCAAACGGATGGGCAAACCGAAGTAGTCAATAGATATCTTGGCACTATGCTTAGGGCTATCATGAAGGGCAGCCACAAATCTTGGGATGAGTACCTTCCCCACATTGAATTTGCTTACAATAGAGTAGTTCACAAGACTACTAATGCTTCTCCTTTTGAAGTAGTATATGGTTTTAATCCTCTCACACCTATGGATTTGATACCCCTTCCTAATCCACAAGATTTTGTGCATAAGGAAGGAGTAATCAAAGCTGATTTTGTAAAGAAAATGCACGAGAAGATTAAACTCCAAATACAACAACAAAATGAGAAGTACACAAAATACAACAATAAAGGGAAGAGAGAAATAATTTTTGAGGTAGGAGACTTAGTTTGGCTTCACCTTCGCAAAGATAGATTTCCAACTCAAAGGAAGTCCAAACTAAGTCCCCGAGGTGATGGACCCTTCCAAGTCCTCAAGCGAGTCAACAACAATGCATATAAATTGGACCTACCTCTTGAATATGGAGTACATGACACTTTTAATGTAATTGATCTTTCTCCATTTGTAGGTACCAATGACGATGACGAGCTGGATTTGAGGACAAATCCTTTCCAAGGGAGAGGGGATGATGGAGGAGGGCCAAGCACATCTAGCCAAGGAAGCCAAAGCCCAAACCATGAAGAGCGTCTAGACCAAGGGGAGCGTCTAGCTCCAAGGAATGAGCGTCTAGGACGTGAAGATGGGAGGCTACCCATGGAGCGTCTAGATGTGGAACTAGACCGTCTAGGTCCTCTCACAAGGTCAATGGCTAAGCATGTTCAAGCACAAGTAGATGAAGCCACGGATGGAAGAGAGAAAGCCTTGTACATGTTGCATAAAGGCCCAATAGGGGTACTAAGTAGATAGAGTAGTGTAGAAAGCACATTTGAGTGAAACATTCTAGAAGCTTGCTATGTGTGGCCGGTCATAGCACATGTGCCTATGATTTGCATTTCATTTGGTTTACATTTCATTAGGTATTAGCTTAAGAATCACGACCATCTAGCTTATAAATAGGGAGGCCTTCTCTTTGTATTTCCAAGTTTATTGTGAGTAAAGTTATGCTGCCATTTTGTGCCAAACTTTGCTTCTCCCTAGAATCCTAGGCTCTAAACTTCAATTCCTTCATCTTTTCCCTTGGGCTGGCCGAACCACCCAATACCCACACTTAACATGCACCTACAAGATCAACATCACTCTTAGGAGGATCTTGCTCACCTCATCCATTGCTTCCGCCCCTTTGCTCTACTTTGATTCAAGAAGAACTTCATGAAAATGCCATCAGGAGACCTTGAGGACGCCAAGGGTCAGGGCCCACCTAGCGAAAGAAGTGAGCACGACGCAAGTTTGCGCTATCCACGAGCCTGATACGTGGATAACGGCATACCAGCGCTACTTGGCAGATGGCGTGCTCCCAATAGATTCAACAGAAGCTAGAAAGATGAAGAAAAGCTCCAGCAAGTTTACCCTCATTGATGGCGAGCTGTACAGGTTCGGATTTACACACCCTCTTCTTGTATGTGTACACGGAGAGAAGTGCACGAGAATTATGGCTGAGCTCCATGAAGGGATTTGTGGGAGCCACATTGGAGGTCGATCGCTGGCGACAAGAACTGTCCGCGCAGGTTATTACTGGCCCACGATGAGGGAAGATTGCAAGAGATATGCCCAACACTGCAAGCAATGCCAGCAGCACGCCGACTGGCACAAGGCGCCCCCAGAAGAGTTGAGGTCAATCTACAGCCCCTGGCCGTTCCACAGGTGGGGAATCGACATTCTGGGGCCCTTCCTGTTAGCGATCAGGCAAATGAAGTATTTGGTTGTGGCGATCGAATACTTCACCAAATGGATCGAGGCAGAACCAGTAGCCCAGATCACTACACACAAAATCCAGAGTTTCGTGTGGAAAAATATTGTGTGCCGTTTTGGTGTGCCCAAGCGTCTAGTATCAGACAATGGGACTCAGTTCGCAAGCCACCTGTTGAAGAAGCTGTGCGAGGACATCGGGACGCAACAGGTGTTTGCTTCCGTGGAACACCTGCAAACGAATGGGCAGGTGGAGTCCGCTAACCGGGTCCTGCTGAGAGGATTGAAGAGGAGGCTGGAAAAGGCCAAGGGGTCTTGGGCTGAGGAAGTTCCCCGCATAGTGTGGGCATATCATACTACTGAGCAATCGGGAACCCACGAAACCCTGTTCAGCTTAGTGTATGGATGCGACGCGATGATTCCAGTTGAAATCCAGGAAAGCTCGCCGAGATTTCAGAACTTCGTGGCGGAGGACTCGAACGAAGAAAGGAGGATGAACTTGGATTTGTTGGACGAGGTCAGGGAGGAAGCGCGAGTGAAGGTCGAGGCAGTGAAGAGAAGGGTCGAGCGTAAATACAACTCCAAGATAAAGCCGAGGCAGTTCAGAGATGGCGACCTGGTGATGAGGAAGGCCCACCAGTACGAGATGGAAAACAAATTGTCACCCAAGTGGACAGGACCGTTCAGAATAACCGAAGCACTCGGGAACGGCGCCTACCACTTGGAGACGCTGGAGGGAGGGGCGATTCCTCGCACTTGGAACGCCACCCATCTCAAGTTTTACTACAGTTGAGCCTTTGTAAGTAGCAATTAACTCGAACAATTTAAGATGTATCGGTTTGAACAAATTTTTCAAGGGGGCACTCTTTTTCCCTAAGGAGGGTTTTAATGAGGCCACCCAGTAAAGAAGGTTTCGAAGTTTATGAAAGTTTCCCACTTATTAATTTTGCATGCTGTCTGTTTGCCAAGTTTGGGGGGAGAGACCCTATCGCCCTTGTGTAGTTTTAAAGAAAAATGGCAAATCCGAACTGCATGCATCCAGTACAGAATTTCCGAAACATAAAGTTTTTTTTAAGTCCTCATCGCCATATAGCGATCGGAGGCACAAGAATAAAGTACCGCCTCCCGGCGATCGGAGGCACAAGTATCAGATTTCCTCTAGGCGAGAAAGAGACCTAAAAGACCTCCTCGTCTTGAGCGAGCGTAGGCGAGAAAGAGATGTAAAAGACCTCCTCGCCTTGAGCGAGCGTAGGCGAGAAAGAGATTTAAAAGACCTCCTCGCCTTGAGCGAGCGTAGGCGAGAAAGAGATCTAAAAGACCTCCTCGCCTTGAGCGAGTGTAGGCGAGAAAGAGATCACAAGACCTCTTTGCGTGAGCAAATTGAGGCAAGTAGAAAGCCCTCAGTGCATCCGGGGGAGGAGGAGATGTAACCCCTGGGCAAGTTGAGGCATCAGAAAAAAACCTCCTCGCCTCGAGCGAGCGTAGGCGAGAACAGATCACAAGACCTCTTTGCGTGAGAAAATTGAGGCAAGTTGAAAGCCCTCAGTGCATCCGGGGGGGGGGGGGAGGGAGGAGATGTAACCCCTGGGCATGTTGAGGCATCAGAAAAAGTCCTTCTCACCCTCGAGTGAGTTCAGGCAAGATTAAATCGAAAAGTCAAGGGTGCTAACGATCTCAAGCGTGGGAAAGAAGGCTTGGAGAATGACTCTTTCCCCCTTGAGAGAGACACCAATGTTGACCTAGTAAGACCAGTTAAATCGGAGGTGAAGGGTGGTTGGGGAAGGTTCGCAGAGGACACCCCACCACCCAAATCATTGTTCTGAAACTCAGGGAGGTAGAGAAGGATCCGAAAGGCGGCTCTACCCCCAGATGAGGGAACAATGGTGTAAGTTATCTCAGGGTAAAGGCTCGGGGAAGGGAAAGAGCGATTCGAAAGACGGCTCTCCTCCCAGGTGAGCAAAGATGAAATCAGAAGGTGGTCCCGCAAGGGACGCTTTCAGTTAAAGGGAAGATGACGTCGCCAGAAGCCCATGGTTTGAGATTGGAACAGAAAGAGAATCGCACGGCGGAGGCTTAATACATCGAACAGTTCGAACAAAATGAAAATTATTACAGACCAAGGTAAAGCATAAGAGTTTTCAAGGAGATAAGTCAATCGGGGGCATGATCTTGTTGTCACCACCTCGTTGTATACTGAGAACTCAAAAAGATCAAGGTCAGGATATTTGCAAGCAAACTGCTCCAAAGCAGCGCCAAAGCCGGAAGTTAGAACCTGGGCAGCCTCAAGCTGAAGCTCGTCGATCTTCGTCTTGAACCCACTGTTCTCTTCACGAACCTGGGTGGCTTCAAGCTCGAGCTCGTCGGCCTTCTTCTTGAGCCCGCTGTTCTCCTCGCGAACTCGGGCAAGCTCAGCAGCAGTTTCACTAAGTTCCCGGGAGGCCTTATCCCGATCTTGCTCAACCTTTCCCATAAGGGTCTCTCTATCGATTGACCTCTTCTCCAGGTTGACCATCTTCTGGGCGTCAGTTTTCTTTGCCTCCTCCAGTGCGACAATTTTCTCCCTCAGAGGGACGATCTTACTCTCCAGCTCGACGGCGTCTTGGAGTTTGTCATGAAGCTTCTTGCGCAGCTCTTTGTTGTCTTGCCGCACGCTCTGGAGCTCGTCCTTGAGGGCATTTTCAAGTCGCGAAAACTCCAAGCCTTGCATCATCATATCGCACTTGGTCTTCTCGGCTTCAGCTTTCGCGGTACTTGCCACCTCCTGGTTGATCCGATTATCGGGCTCAAACTTCTCCAAGGAGTCATCGAGCCCTTCGCCGACGATTTGGGGAAGACAATCGTCAACCATGGCACTTAGGCTCACGGTGAAGGACTTCAAAGCTTCTTGAAGAGCGGCTGGGAGGCTTGGGGTTGCTGGTGGAGGCGAAGGTTGGTGCTCACCACCACCCTCACAAGGTTGGACGGCGGGGGGAGCTTCGAGGCGTGGTGGTGAGGCAGGGAGCTTCTCGGCGGCTTGTGAGGAGGCTTGTGTATCAGCGAGTTGCTCAGGAGCGGCCTCAGCAACTGAAGCGTTTGAAACGAGAACATCCCCAGCGGACTCGAATGGTGAGGAGGCGCTGGGGGGATTCTCGATGAAGTTTGGAGCGGCGCTCTCAATTGCTAGGGGCTTGGTCACCGCCACCCTTTTCCTTTTGCAGATTAACCCGTCCTCAGTGCTTTCATCCGCCTCTTCGTCAGATACTACCCTGGGGGCTTTCCTTTTGGCCTTCTTGAGAGGTAGTTTCTTGCGTAGAGGGGCTGGAAGAGCGGCAGCAGCGGGTGGACCAACTGGTGGGGATTGGCCCTGGGCGGCGGCGATCTCCGCAACAGAGTTCAGGATCGTTTGAGAGCCCGCCGCAAGCTTATGGGACCTAGCTATGGCGCGTAGCTCGGCCATCCTATCTTGTCCCAGCATCGTATCTGCAAAGGGGGCCAACAGTTATCAATTAGCACAGAGAATTGACAGGTAATAATGCATGAAGGAGTTTGAAACCATATGCGAAGTTAGAACAACAACATCAGAGTAGAAACGAGAAATGCAAAGTCAAGCTAGGGAAACTTGAAGGCTTAAGGACAGACCTATGTGAAAGTCCAATTGGCTTTCATAGAACTCGAAGGAGACGATGGAGGCAGTCGACAGGGTCACGTTGGAAGAAGCGACTTTCTTCCAGAAACCGCACAAGTCCTTGTCGAGCTCCCCCATCTTTTCTGGCTCCCTACCCTTCCTGAAGCTCGACTCCTTTTTCCCTTTGTTCACCCAATACAAGGGGAACCCGTCGAGAAGGGAAGGGTCTTGATCGTTGCAGCATACACGCACAAACTTCCCCTTCCAATCCTTATAGGATTGCTGGAAGATAGAAAGAATGGACCTCCCGGCGATCCCATTGAGGCTGACCCATAGACGATCGTCCGGGTTCTTCGCCTCGAATAAGTAGAGGAACACATCCACCGAGGCCGGATGTCCCTAGTGTGCGCAGAGGATCAGGTAAGCTCGTACGAACGCCCAACTGTTGGGATGGAGCTGGGCGGGGGCTATGTCAAGCTCGGTTAGGAGTTCCCTCTCAAAGCGTGTGAAGGGAAACCGAAGCTTGACCTTCTTGAACATGGTGGTGTAAACGAAGCAGAAGGGAGCGTCGTCGCTCCCCTAATCGTCGGTGCAGATGGGCTCACCGGGAGGACAAGGACGCACGGACACTTTGTCATCGTGCTCTTTGCTGAAAGAGAGATGCTCCTTATCACCTTTCTTGAGCCGAAGCATGTCGCGATCGGAGTTGACGGATGAGGTCTAACCCAGCAAGGTTGTGGAGGCCCACGGGTATAGCCGTTTGTAATCTGGAAGAGGTTTCACCACCGCGCTGGTTTGTGGTGGGTTTGGTTGTGGTTGGCTAGGATGAGAGGACGCGGGTCTCGCGACTCGGTCGGAAGGGACGTTGGGACCCCTTGGGGGGTCGCGGGAAGAAGAAGGGTTTGGCCTACGGGTTTTCGCCGGAGGGTTGCGAGGAGGTGGAGGAGGGTTTGGTGTGATTTTTGAACGAGTCATCGAGGAAGCTGCAAGAAGATGAAAAGGTATAAGAGTACGTAAACAGAAAGACTCGACAGAAGAGGAGAAGAGGCAAGAACAAGAGGGGCTCGCAGAGAAAGTTCAGAAACCCTAAACGAAGAAAAAAGAAAACAGCCCACAACGTATGCTCCAGACAGGTAATGGATGATGCAAACCGATCAAAATGCAACAAATATCAGTATAAGTGATAAAAAAAGTTACCTTTAGATGATCAGAAGAATGTTCAGAAAGATGGAGGTTGGGGGAATCGGAGCGTACGCTGGAGCGTTTCGAGAGTTCGAAGAAAGGTAGAAGATAATGAAACAGTGAAATGGCGCGAAGTGTTTAAGAGATTCGAAGAGTTTCGAACGTTGCGGGAAGCGTAAATGACAGTGAATAATGGCTGTTGATGAGCCCACGTGTCGAGTGATTGAAGAGGTTGGTGAAATGTCAAGTCAGTGAAGAGTATGAGCGCCAACGCGCGAAGCCACGTAGGCCGCTGGGTTTAAACCTCTTTAGTCTTCTCGCTGAACAAGTCGCAGCTTGAGACTGGGGGGCTTGTGTACCGGCCAGGTCATCGGGTGTGATGACGTGTCTAGCACGTGACCACGTGAGGCGGGTTTAGCAGAGCACGTGGCTAAAGAAGGGGGAGTGGTTCAGAAGCTAGTGTAGTCGCCGTTTGTGGAAGCGGCGTGCTACAACGTACATGATCGGTTGTAGCCGAGATCGTATGACGTCGACGTGTTGACGATGGGAGATCAGGTGGTCTGACGCTGCCGCGAGGAGCACATCGTCGGATCTCCCAGTAAGCTCAGTTGAAGCTGATGAAGGCTCAGAAGTGTAAGTTTAAGCGTACAATCCTAGTAAGGCGATTGTTGCGCCAGCATAGGGCGTGAAGGGCGTGTGGGTTAAAAGGGACAGCTTGTCTATCAGCGACAGGATTCCCGGAGTGGACATTCGTTGGTGACAAGGTCTCCTTAGCCTAAGAACATTCATGGCGCAGTGATAAGGAGGGTGCCATTAACAACAGGCGATATCACAGAGATGGTGCATTGTGCTGCACCCGATACTCGCCTGGTCATGTGGTGTTCTAAGGCACCTTGCGTGTTAGCTTGCTCCATGAGTAGATGACTTAGCTGCGCGGCTGGTTACTACACAGAAATAACGTTCAAGTTGCCCCAACCCAGATGACGACACATGTATGGTTGGATGCTATCTGTTACTCCAACCCAGATGATGACACGTGTAGGGTTGGGTGCGATAGAGAAGTGACGCTCGAGTTATCCTAGCTCAGATGATGACACGTGTAGGGATGGGCGTTACCTGCTATCCCAGCCCAGATGGCGACACGTGCAGGGCTGGATGCGAGCCACGCGTCCAAAAGCATAACGGCCTGGAGAGAGAAGAAACCTAGCTATAAAGGTAAACTTAACAGAATCTGCAGAAGTACGTTTTCATTACGGCTTATTTGCTAGGGTTGTGTGCTTTAGTACGGTCCTACAGAGCATATTTTCTCTGAGTTTTTGGGTGTTCTTGTTACTGACTTGAGCGTCGGAGCGCCACCGGCCGCAGAGGCGCCACCTTGTGTTTTCAGGTTCTCAGAAGAAGCTCTTTGTGGTGTGGACTTGAAGGGCACGTGGAGTGATGGCATTTTCATGAAGTTCTTCTTGAATCAAAGTAGAGCAAAGGGGTGGAAGCAATGGATGAGGTGAGCAAGATCCTCCTAAGAGTGGTGTTGATCTTGTAGGTGCATGTTAAGTGTGGGTATTTGGTGGTTCGGCCAGCCCAAGGGAAAAGATGAAGGAATTGAAGTTTAGAGCCTAGGATTCTAGGGAGAAGCAAAGTTTGGCACAGACCTTGTGAGAGGACCTAGACGGTCTAGTTCCACATCTAGACGCTCCATGGGTAGCCTCCCTTTTTCACGTCCTAGACGCTCATTCCTTGGAGCTAGACGCTCCCCTTGGTCTAGACGCTCTTCATGGTTTGGGCTTTGGCTTCCTTGGCTAGATGTGCTTGGCCCTCCTCCATCATCCCCTCTCCCTTGGAAAGGATTTGTCCTCAAATCCAGCTCGTCATCGTCATTGGTACCTACAAATGGAGAAAGATCAATTACATTAAAAGTGTCATGTACTCCATATTCAAGAGGTAGGTCCAATTTATATGTATTGTTGTTGACTCGCTTGAGGACTTGGAAGGGCCCATCACCTCGGGGACTTAGTTTGGACTTCCTTTGAGTTGGAAATCTATCTTTGCGAAGGTGAAGCCAAACTAAGTCTCCTACCTCAAAAATTATTTCTCTCTTCCCTTTATTGTTGTATTTTGTGTACTTCTCATTTTGTTGTTGTATTTGGAGTTTAATCTTCTCGTGCATTTTCTTTACAAAATCAGCTTTGATTACTCCTTCCTTATGCACAAAATCTTGTGGATTAGGAAGGGGTATCAAATCCATAGGTGTGAGAGGATTAAAACCATATACTACTTCAAAAGGAGAAGCATTAGTAGTCTTGTGAACTACTCTATTGTAAGCAAATTCAATGTGGGGAAGGTACTCATCCCAAGATTTGTGGCTGCCCTTCATGATAGCCCTAAGCATAGTGCCAAGAGATCTATTGACTACTTCGGTTTGCCCATTCGTTTGAGGATGACAAGAAGTTGAAAATTGTAGTCTTGTTCCAAGTTTACCCCAAAGAGTTTTCCAAAAGTGGCTTATAAACTTGGGATCTCTATCGGACACTATACTCCTAGGAAGACCATGGAGTCTCACCACTTCTCTAAAGAAGAGTTTAGAAATATTTTGAGCATCATCTACTTTGTGGCATGGAATAAAGTGGGACATTTTGCTAAAACGGTCCACTACCACAAAGATAGAGTCATGGCCTCTTGCAGTCCTAGGAAGTCCTAATATGAAGTCCATGTTAATGTCTTCCCAAGGAGCATTTGCAATCGGCAAAGGGGTGTAGAGTCCATGCGGCATTGTTATAGACTTTGCTTTTAAACATGAGATGCATCTAGAACAATGTCGTTGGACATCTTTCCTCATGTGTGGCCAACAAAATTTTGCTTTTAAAAGATCTAGAGTCTTGTCAACTCCAAAATGGCCCATGAGTCCCCCTTCATGTGATTCTTTGACAAGGAGTTTCCTATGTGTTCCTTGGGGAATGCAAAGTTTTCCCTCTTTAGAAAGATATCCCTCGGACACATAATAACCTCCTTGTGCTCTATGTAGACATTGGGCATAGATGGATGAAAGTTCTTGATCTTCTTGGTAAAGTTCTCTTATGTGGTCAAATCCAAGAATTTGAGCACCTAATTTTGAAAAGAGTGTATGGCGTCTTGAAAGAGCATCGGCCACTATATTGGTGCTTGCTTTCTTGTATTTGATTACATAAGGAAATTGTTCAAGAAATTCCATCTATTTAGCATGTCTCTTGTTGAGCTTGTGTTGGCCCTTTAAATATTTTAAAGACTCGTGATCACTATGGATGACAAATTCTTTGGACACAAGGTAGTGTTCCCAAGTCTTTAGGGCTCGCACAAGAGCATAGAGCTCTTTGTCATAGGTGGGGTAGTTGAGGGTGGCACCATGCAGTTTTTCACTAAAATAAGCAATGGGGTGTCCACCTTGCAACAAAACCGCACCTATGCCTACCCCCGATGCATCACACTCTATCTCAAAAGTTTTGGAAAAATTTGGGAGAGATAGGATGGGTGCATTGGTGAGTTGAGCTTTTAGCCTTTGAAAGGCTTGCTCATGCTTTTCATTCCAACAAAATGCAACATCTTTTTTAACAAGTTCATTCAAAGGAGAAGCTAGGCTAGAAAAATTAGGCACAAACCTTCTATAGAAGCTAGCTAACCCATGAAAACTTCTTACATCACTTACATTTTGTGGAGTTGGCCACTCGCGGATGGCTTTGATTTTCTCGGGATCTACATGCACCCCTTTTTTGTTTACTATGAAGCCTAAGAAAACTACACTATCTACACAAAAGGTACACTTATCCCTATTTGCAAAAAGACTATTTTTTCTAAGCACTAGAAGAACTTCCCTAAGGTGACTTAGATGGTCTTCTAGGGTTTTACTATATACTAAGATATCATCAAAATAAACTACTACATATTTACCTATACAATCCCTCAAGGTGTGATTCATAAGCCTCATGAATGTACTTGGGGCATTAGTAAGCCCAAAGGGCATCACCAACCACTCATATAATCCAAATTTGGTCTTAAAAGCGGTTTTCCACTCATCACCCTCCTTGATTCGGATTTGGTGATATCCACTTTTAAGGTCAATTTTGGAGAATAGAGTTGACCCATGCAATTCATCAAGCATATCGTCAAGCCTTGGGATTGGATGCCTATACTTGATGGTGATGTTGTTGATTGCTCGACAATCACAACACATGCTCCATTTTCCATCCTTTTTGGGCACCAACAAGACAGGTACAGCACAAGGGCTTAGGCTCTTTTGAACCCAACCCTTCTCCAACAAGTCTTGAACTTGTGACTCTATCTCCTTTGTTTCCTCGGGGTTGGTTCTATAAGCAGGCCTATTTGGTAGGCTTGCCCCCGGAATGAAGTCAATTTGATGTTCTATCCCCCTAAGAGGAGGAAGCCCAATGGGCCCCTCATGGGAGAATAGATCTTCAAATTCACTTAAAAGATTTTCTATTTGAGGAGGTAAAGTCATAAGGTCACTACTTGTGGCAGTGCATGTAAGTGCTCCTTTACAAAAGATAAGGCTTGGTTGTTCAACAAGAAGCAAGTTTTCATAAACGTTTTCAAGGGGCTTCTCTTGTTGACCAATTTTGTGGGAAGGAACACTCTTCTCCCACGCCTTCCTATCCCTAAGGATTTTCTCTTTTTCTAGTGCTCTTTTTTTTTTTTTTTTTCTTCATCCCTGTTTTGTTTCATTTGTATTTGGTCTTTTACCACTTGAGAGTGTGGTAAAGGACTAAGTACAAACTTTTTATACTTATGGGTGAAGGAAATTTCGTTAGTGAGACCATCATGCAAGGTTTTCTTATCAAATTGCCATGGTCTCCCTAATAAAATATGGTAAGCTTCCATAGGTACTACTACATCACATAAAACCTTATCTTTGTAGTTCCCTATGGAAAACTTGATTTCCACTTGCTTGTCTACATGTAGTTCCCCATTTTCATTAAGCCATTGAAGTTTATAAGGTTTTGGGTGAGGAACTACTTGCAGCTTAAGCTTCTCAACCATCCTAGCACTACAACAATTGCAACTAGATCCACTATCCACAATGAGAGAGCATATGTTTTCTAAAACATTGCATCTTGTATGAAATATGTTCTCTCTTTGTGTTTCAATGGATGTGCTAGGGTGATTGTTGAGGGTTCTCCTAATCATAAGCAATTCTCCCTCTAGTGGAGCTACCCTCTCATCCTCTCCCCCCTCCTCTCTCTCACTAGGCTCATCCTCGCCACTAGTGTACTCGTCTACACCCTTAAGAAACAAAGTCCTTTGGTTTGGGCATTGTGCTTGCACATGCCCTCTTCCATAGCACTTGAAACACTTGACATCTCTAGCTCGGATGGGTGGGGTGGAGGTTTCTTTGGTAAAAGGTTTGGTAGGTTCTTTTGGTTTTTCTTTGGATGTACTACCCTCCCTTCTAAACTCTTTCTTGGGATAAAAGTTAGAGTAAGGGCTCACCTTTTGACTTGATGTTTTGCGTAAAAGTTGTTGCTCAACGTTAATGCAAAGTTGAACCAAATCATTCAAGTCTTGATAAGGTAAGAGCTCCACTCTATCTCTTATCTCAAGTGATAGGCCACTAAGGAACCTAGCTATTGTGGTATCCTCCTCTTCTCTAATCGAGGCTCTCATCATGTAGAGCTCCATTTTTTGTCTATACTCTTCCACACTCATGTTTCTTTGTTGGAGTCTTTGGAGCTTGTCCATCAACTCCCTATGGTAGTAGGAAGGTATGTGTCGGCGTCTTAGGGCTCCCCTAAGGTCATTCCAATATGTAATGGGAGGTTCCCTATGAAGACGCCTTTCTCTTTCGAGAGAGGTCCACCAATACATGGCGTTCCCTTGGAAACTAAGGGCGGCTAAGGGTACTTTACGTTCCTCACTTACCCTATGGCAAGCAAAGAGTTGCTCTACCTTCATTTCCCAATCTAGATATATTTCTACATTTTCTTTTCCATGAAAATGGGGTAGGTCTACTCTAGTTTCCCTTGGCACCTCTTGCTCCCTTTGCCTATTCCTTCTAGGGGGTGGTTGGTAATAATCATTAATTCGAAGGCTTTCCTCCCCTAGAGTCTCATTACTCCCAGATGCATGAGTATGAGTTTGTTTTGATTTTTGTGATTTTTGTGATTTCTCATTCTCCAATTGTCTAAAAGAAATTAGTTGTACCGCTTGTGATACTTCTTTCAAAAGAGTTTTCAAAGATTTTACTTCACTTTCAATAGACTTTGGAGAGTGAGAAGAAGAAGACATGGCTAAAACTTGGTGTATATAGGTGTTTTACTTTGAGAAAGATTAGGAAAGTTAAAGAAGGTAGTTTTCCAGGTAAGGGAGGTGAGTCACAAAGGACTACTTAAGTACCAAGCCTTTTCCTTGCCAAAAACTATCCTCCAAAATCTTCACACAAGACTTTCTCTTAGTGAAACACTTAGAACACCAATAAGTTGAGAAATAAATGCAAGAAAAAAATGTAAGCTATCTATTCAACAAAACTAGTTGGTTTAACACAAATTTAAACAAAAATAACCATGCAAAGCGTCAATACTAGAGCAATAGAAAAGCAAATACAAACAAGTAACAATTACTAAACAAGAATGCTATACTATTCGGCCCTAGGTGAGGCTTCTTGGACACTTTGAGCCCTTGAAGACACACTCACCGTCTAAAGCGTAATTAAAAGGTAATTAACACAAATTAAGTTGTAAGGAATTTAAGAAAAACCCCCTTTGTTGATCCTCTTTTTGGTTAGTGCACTTCCTTGTTGTCTATGCTTGTTGATCCTCCAAGTGTTTGTAGTGTTTTTCAAGAATGCTTGTTTCGGCTTTGGTTTTGTCTTCTCCTTAGAATGATGGTCTTAATTCTCCAATTTCCACCACCTATCAAGGGAATAAACCTTAACCAAATCAAGTTGCCCTTCACATAAGCACCAAAAGAGAGAAAAATCCAGCACCCAAATTAGAGGTCAAAGAACAAAAGTAAGAAACAAATTTAATTGAATAAAACAGTACCACCAAAAGGATTTAGATTATGACAACTAGAAAGAGAGTCAAGAAATTAAAGCAACAAATAAAAGGTACTCAATTAAAGGTTGGCACACAAAATAATTCCTAAAGAAAAGCACTAGATTAGATGACCAAATAAAAAAAACAGCACCACTGGAAAATGTTGTGGGCCAGAAACGTGTTTGTTCCCCAATTTATGCTGAGCTGTATTTTTAAAATTTGGCTCTGAAATTTGATATGCAAGATATTAAGGATCTTATCTAAAATCTGGCTTTGGAATCACTCAAAACGCATGCACCATTTTTTTTTAATAAATTTTTCAATTTTGGTGTTCAGTTAGGCCAGCTGGAGCGCCTCAGATTTGCACTCTGATTTTAAAAGATTTATCATTTTTTTTCTGTTGATTCTTTTGATCTAATTATTTTTTTTTCCTTTCTATAACACTTTAAACTTGCATATTCCAGAGAATCAAAATTTTCCTATGAGTGGAAATATTTTTCTGGATCAAAACAGCCAAAACAGAGAAGGTGAAAACAGGGGAATCTGAAAACTGGAAACAAAAACAGCAAGATACCAAAGTTTAGACACAATGGAAATTTGTGAAATAGAATTGTGTAGGATCTAAACACAATATGAACTCAAACTTAAATTAAAAAGGCACCAAAAGAGCAAAGAACAGCAGATTCAAGCAATTAAAGAGACCCAAAATCAAGAAACAATCAAGCCAAATAAAAGGACTACTATGAATTGTTGACAATATGGATGAACATGACTTGACAAAACATGTATAGATTCAGAAAATTAAAGACTCAAAGCATAATATGAACCAAATAATGAAAGCAATAAAGACTCAAAAGCCTAAAAGAAAATAGCAACTCAAAGGTGTATGGAATCCTATCACAAATTGCACAAGAACTTGTTCAAGATCAATTGAACAAGAGTGCTTCGGTTGGATTTTCCACAAAGCACACCAAGAACAAATTAAAATGTAAAAAACAGCAAGACAAGTATGGAAATTAAATGTCAATATGAAATAAAGAAGAACTAAAATTGAAAAGACCAAGAGCTACTCATCTTGAAGAACCAAAGCTCATGATACCAAATGATGGCATTTTCTTGAAGTTCTTCTTGAATCAAAGTAGAGCAAAGGGGCGGAAGCAATGGATGAGGTGAGCAAGATCCTCCTAAGAGTGGTGTTGATCTTGTAGGTGCATGTTAAGTGTGGGTATTGGGTGGTTCGGCCAGCCCAAGGGAAAAGATGAAGGAATTGAAGTTTAGAGCCTAGGATTCTAGGGAGAAGCAAAGTTTGGCACAAAATGGCAGCATAACTTTACTCACAATAAACTTGGAAATACAAAGAGAAGGCCTCCCTATTTATAAGCTAGATGGCCGTGATTCTTAAGCTAATACCTAATGAAATGTAAACCAAATGAAATGCAAATCATAGGCACATGTGCTATGACCAGTCACACATAGCAAGCTTCTAGAATGTTTCACTCAAATGTGCTTTCTACACTACTCTATCTACTAAGTACCCCTATTGGGCCTTTATGCAACATATACAAGGCTTTCTCTCTTCCATCCGTGGCTTCATCTACTTGTGCTTGCACATGCTTAGCCATTGACCTTGTGAGAGGACCTAGACGGTCCAGTTCCACATCTAGACGCTCCATGGGTAGCCTCCCTTCTTCACGTCCTAGACGCTCATTCCTTGGAGCTAGACGCTCCCCTTGGTCTATACGCTCTTCATGGTTTGGGCTTTGGCTTCCTTGGCTAGATGTGCTTGGCCCTCCTCCATCATGGAGTCAAGCTGGTGAGGAGGTTCGTGACGAGGCAACGCTTTAACGCTAAGTCAACCGATAGGATCATCATTCAAGCACATAATATTTTAAAATTCATAACATTAAAGAACCTTTCCAACATCAAAAACAATATTTAACTTCCAAACTATCAAAATCTAATATTTATACATGTTCACACAACATAAAATTAAACATTTTTTATCAAATAACATCCCTGCAAGAGAAATTGAAACTTGGGACAACGTCCCCTCCATATTCAGATCTTCTAGCTTGTGGTACTATTGAAAATTAAAGTTAGCTTTTCTTACCTAAATTTCCTTATTCTGATGGAAATTTTACCTCAAACAGGGGAACCACTCCAAAATTTAGGAACCTAGAGCAAATTATCCAAACATTACCAAATTTTAGTATGAGACTAATCAAGTTGAGAGAAATAATTTTCTCAACTGGACCCACTAAGATTGATGACTAAATCATAGAGAAAAACAAAGAATAAGGAATCTTTAGAGTAAAAATGAACTTACTCTATTTGAAGATCTGATCGGGTAGAGATGTACCCTGACTCCTCAGCTACATCATAGTGTGATCAGATTTTGGAATAGATGAGATATGTGAAAGAAAATGAAGAGAGAAAGGAGAGAAGAGAAGTTGGGAAAAAGAAAGGATAAGAGGAGGGGAGGTTTGTTACTTTATTTTTACGTGTGTTACAATAAGAACAAATTAATATTAAATACAACCATAACATCAATAATTTTTTGAATATTAAACATATGGTAATAAATTTTTTAATGTGATGAGTTATGTGTTATATAAATTGTACTAGATAATTATTTTTGCTTCTAAATGTCATCATTGTTGGGTATGAAGCCAGGACCAATTGGGTTGGGCTGACTAGACACATGTTTAGTGAGTGAGCTTAATCATTGTGTCCCTTTTATAATCTCTATTTGAAGAGATCATTGTACTTGTAATTGGTATGCAACAGGAAAGAAATAAAACCTAATAGTTGCTCGTATGGGTGTAGGTTGCAGTTGGCAACCGAACCACGTTAAATCATGTGTTGTTTATTTTCTGCAGTTGATTCGTGATTATGTGTTGCTTCCGCGTCTGCATTTTTCCCATCAAGTGGTATCCGAGCTTTGGTTCGTTTACACACTAGAGATCCGATCAGCAGAAATTAATCGACGAGACGTTAAAATTGCGGCTGCAGTAGCGTCCTAAAGTTAGTGTTTCGCAGAGGCGGCAACAGTGTCCCAAAGCTAGGGTTTCGCAAAGGCGACAACAACATCCAGAAGCTAGGGTTTTGCAGGGGTTGCAATAGCGTCCCAAGTGATGGCATTTTCATGAAGTTCTTCTTGAATCAATGTAGAGTATGGGGCGGAAGCAATGAATGAGAGTGAGCAAGATCCTCCTAAGAGTGGTGTTGATCTTGTAGGTGCATGATAAGTATGGGTATTGAGTGGTTCGGCCAGCTCAAGGGAAAAGATGAAGGAATTGAAGTTTAGAGCCTAGGATTCTAGGGAGAAGCAAAGTTGAGCACAAATTGGCAGCATAACTTTACTCCCAATAAACTTGAAAATACAAGGTGTAGGCTCCTCCTTTTATAGGCTAAGGAGGACCATAATGCAACCCTAATGCTAGCCAAATGAAATGTAAATGTGAAGCACATGGGTGCACATGGCACATGGGTGCACAAATGAGCACATGGGGAGGGGTGTGTTTAGTTTTTATGCTCACCCCCTCCATGGTCTTTCTAGAATGTTCACACAAAAAAAATGCTTTCTACAGTACTCTAATTACTAAGCACCCCTAATGGGCCTTTATGTAACAATTACAAAAAGGTCTTCTCTTCCCAAAACCGTAGCTTTGACCCATGTGTATGTGAAGCTAGACGGTCTAGAAGGAATCCTCATCATGGCCTAGACGCTCCTTATGTAGCCGCTCCTCATAATGGCCTAGACGCTCCTCTTCATGGGCTAGACGCTCCTTTTTGAGTCTAGACGCTCCTCATCATAGGCTAGACCGTCTAGTCTTGGAGGCTTGGCTTTCATCGTGTGGTGAGCTTGGGCCCTCCTCCATCATCCCCTCCCTCTTGAAAAGGATTTGTCCTCAAATCCAAAGCTTTTGCTTTTGAGGGGGCTTGTTGTGGCTGGATGGTGTCCATCATCTCCTCCTTCGGGAAAAGATCTATCCTCAGATTTGCTAACTTGATCTCGGATAGCAGCCTCTTGCTTCGTCAAGGTGTGTCCTCCCGGATCAAATATCAACCTATGAGAATCTTGAAACAAAGCAAAGGAGTTAGAGTGAGTATTTGGAGAACAATTAATTGTGTGAAGTTGCCATCTTTGTTTTTCTCTTGTTTTGGTCAACTTCTCACAATGCTTCCCTTTTGATGGTTGTAGGTGCCTTCTAATCCTCTTATGTTTTCTAAAATTTCCAACAGTAGTTACTTTTTCTTTAGGCATAATCCCTTTAGGAAATGGTGACAACTTTAAAAAGGCAAGAGGACTATGTTCACATACAACTTCAAATGGAGAGATATGAGTAATCTTGTGGACTACTCCATTGTATGCATGCATAAAAGGAAAAGGATTCTTATCCCAAGAATTGTGGGTGTCCCTCATGATTTCGTGAAGCATAGAAGGGAGAGCTATGCTTTCAAATTTTGGAGCTCTATCCCTTATTTTTGAAAATAAATCATGGAGGCTTGTCACTTTTCTTAAGAAGAGTTTATCCACTTCCATGAAGAAAGAATCAAGACCTTTTGTCGTCCTAGGAAGCTCTAATTTGAAATGTGTGTCTTCCCATGGATCTTTTACAAAAGGTGAAGGAGTATAGAGTTCTTGGGACGTTGCCTTAGGTGTAGTTTGAAAACAAAAGTTATACCTAAAGTAATGTCTTTGAACTTCTTTTCTCATGGGTGACAAAAGTTTTCCTTTTAAAAGCTCTAGAGTTTTATCAACTCTAATTTGTCCCATGAGTTCTCCTTCATGAAGACTTTTTCTCTTATGTGTACGGATAGTCTCGTTGTGACAACCATTGTTTATAAGGATTTGTACACTTTGCAATGATTGTCTCAATAAGACATGACAAGTTTCTTTAGGCACTACTTCACATAAAAAATTGTTTTTGTAGATGCTTATAAAAAACTTGACATTCACTTGGTGATATCCTAGCACGTATGAGAAATAATCTATTTCATTTTTATCTATGCAAGCTTCTTTTAAAGACTCTTCTTTTTCACTTAGGCTTGCAAGTGTTCCTTTACAAAAGGTAAGGCTTTGAGGTTGTTCAACAAGACACATATTTTCAAAGGTATTTTTAAATCTTTGGTCTTGTTGAATGACCTTGTGGGAAGGAACACTCTTCTCCCACGCCTTTTGTTCTTCAAGGGTCTTCTCATGCTTTTCTTTTTCTTCTTTTTCTTTAGCTTCCCTTTCGACTTCCCCTCTCTTCTTTTGTGTTTTTCTTTCCTTTCTTTCTTTATGGGAAGCAAACAATTTTTCTACCCTCATTTCCCAATCTACGCATGCTTCTATATTTTCTTTTCCATGGAAATGGGGTTGGTCTACCCTAACCCCTCTTGGGTTTTCTTGTTCTTTTCTATCTCTTCTATGTCTTCTAGGGGGTGCTTGATAATAATCATTTACTCTAATGCTTCCCTCCCCAAAAGAATCATGATCTTTAGAGATATATGCATGAGAAGGTAATTTTTTTAGAATGTGAGACTTCTCATCCTTTGCTTTAGTCAAAACATTAAGTTTAGTCTCACTCTCCAATTGTCTATAAGCAATTGATTGCACAGTTTGTGAAACTTCTTTCAAAAGAGTTTTTAAAGATTTTAATTCACTTCCAATAGACTTTGTAGAATGAGAAGAAGAAAACATGGCTAAAGCTTTGTGTATACAAGTATGTTACCTTGAGAAAACTTAGGAAAGTCAAAGAAGGTAGTTTTCCAGGTAAGGGAGGTGAGTCACAAAGGACTACTTAAATACCAAGCCTTTGCCTTAGCCAAAAACTATCCCTCAATGTCTTCACACAAAACTTTCTCTTAGTAAACCACTTAGAACACAATTAAGTTGAGAAATCAAATTTTCAATGAAAGAAAACAATGCAAGCTACTAATCAACAAAGCTAGTCGGTTTAACACAAACTTAACAAAATAACCATGCAAAGCGTCACTAACTAAGCAAAAGAAAAGGCAATTACAAACAAGTAACAATTACTAATCAAGAATGCTATACTATTCGGCCCTAGGTGAGGCTTCTTGGACACTTTGAGCCCTTGAAGACACACTCACCGTCTAAACGTAATTAACAAGGTAATTAACAATAAACCAAGTTGCAAAGGAAATAAGAGAACTCCCTTTGTTGATCCTCTTTTGATTAGTGCACTTCCTTGTTGTCTTTGATTGTTGATCTTCCAAGTGTTTGTAGTGTTTATTTCAAGAATGTTTGTTTCGGCTTTGACTTTGTCTCCTCCTTAGAATGTTGGCTTTAATTCTCCAATTTCCAGCACCTATTCACAAGGGCTAAACCTTAAACCAAGTCAAATTCCATGCACATAAGCACCAAGGGAGAAATTAAATTCCAGCACCCAAAAAGAGAGGTCAAGGAACAAAAGCAAGAAACAAATTTAATTGAAAGAAAACAGTACCACCAAAAGGATTTATAATATGACAACTTAGAAAGAGATTCAAGAAATTAAAGCAAACAATTAAAGGTACTCAATAAAAGTTGGCACACAAAAGGAATTCCTAAAGAAAAGCACTAGATTAGATGACCAAATAAAAAAACAGCACCACTGGAAAATGTTGTGGGCCAGAAAACGTGTTTGTTCCCCGATTTATGCTGATCTGTATTTTTGGAATTTGGCTCTGAAATTTGTTATGCAAGATATTCAGGATCTTATCTAAAATCTGGCTTTGGATTCACTCAAAACGGATGCACCATTTCTTTTTAATAAATTTTGCAAAATTGGTGTTCGGTTATGCCAGCTGGAGGGCTTCAGATTTGCACTCTGATCTTAAAAGATTTATCATTTTTTTCTGTTGCTTCTTGACCTAATTCTTTTTTTTTCTTTTCTATAACACTTTAAACTTGCATTTTCCAGAAAATCAGAATTTTCCTATGGGTGGAAATATTTTTCTGGGTTAAAACAGCCAAAACAGAGAAGGTGTAAACAGGGGAATCTGAAGACTGGAAACAAAAACAGCAAGATACCAAAGTTTAGACACAATGGAAATTTGTGAAATAGAATTGTGTATGATCTAAACACAATATGAACTCAAACTAAAAATAAAAAAGGCACCAAAGGATCAAAGAACAGCAGATTCAAACAAATTAAAGAGACCCAAAAGCAAGAAACAATCAAGCCAATAATAGGACTACTAAGAATTGTTGACAAATATGGATTCACATGACTTGACACAACATTTATAGATTCAGAAAATAAAGACTCAAAGCATAAAATGAAGCAAAATTAAGAAAGCAATAAGGACTCAAATTCCTAAAAGAAAACAGCCACTCAATGGTGTAAGGAATCCTATCACAAGCTGCACATAATTTGTTCAAGATCAATTGAACAATTGTGCTTTGGTTGGATCTTCCATAAGCACACCAAGAACAATTTAAAAAGTAAAAAACAGCAAGACAAGTATGGAATTTAAATGACAATATGAAATAAAGAAGAACTGAAAATTTAAAAGACCAAGCTACTCATCTTGAAGAACCAAAAGCTCATGATACCAAATGATGAAAGCAATAAAGACTCAAAAGCCTAAAAGAAAATAGCAACACAAAGGTGTATGGAATCCTATCACAAATTGCACAAGAAATTGTTCAAGATCAATTGAACAAGAGTGCTTCGGTTGGATCTTCCACAAAGCACACCAAGAACAAATTAAAATGTAAAAAACAGCAAGACAAGTAAGGAAAGTAAATGACAATATGAAATAAAGAAGAACTAAAATTGAAAAGACAAGGAGCTACTCATCTTGAAGAACCAAAGCTCATGATACCAAATGATGGCATTTTCATGAAGTTCTTCTTGAATCAATGTAGAGTATGGGGCGGAAGCAATGAATGAGAGTGAGCAAGATCCTCCTAAGAGTGGTGTTGATCTTGTAGGTGCATGATAAGTATGGGTATTGAGTGGTTCGGCCAGCTCAAGGGAAAAGATGAAGGAATTGAAGTTTAGAGCATAACTTTACTCACAATAAACTTGAAAATACAAGGTGTAGGCTCCTCCTTTTATAGGCTAAGGAGGACCATAATGCAACCCTAATGCTAGCCAAATGAAATGTAAATGTGAAGCACATGGGTGCACATGGCACATGGGTGCACAAATGAGCACATGGGGAGGGGTGTGTCTAGTTTTTATGCTCACCCCCTCCATGGTCTTTCTAGAATGTTCACACAAAAAAAATGCTTTCTACAGTACTCTAATTACTAAGCACCCCTAATGGGCCTTTATGTAACAATTACAAAAAGGTCTTCTCTTCCCAAAACCGTAGCTTTGACCCATGTGTATGTGAAGCTAGACGGTCTAGAAGGAATCCTCATCATGGCCTAGACGCTCCTTATGTAGCCGCTCCTCATAATGGCCTAGACGCTCCTCTTCAAGGCTAGACGCTCCTTTTTGAGTCTAGACGCTCCTCATCATAGGCTAGACCGTCTAGTCTTGGAGGCTTGGCTTTCATCGTGTGGTGAGCTTGGGCCCTCCTCCATCACCAAGGCTTAGGGTTTCACAGCGGTGCAAGGAGGAGACTCCCAAATCTGCTTCACAACAGTGGTGACCAGCGACGGTGGTGGTGTGGAGCGCCAGTGCAGTGGGGACTCCGACTAGGTCTGTTGGTGAGTGATTTTGGGTGGTGCAATTTTTGTGTTCTTGATTTAAAAAAAAAAAAAAAAGATTGTCCAAGATCTGAAATTAGTTTTACCGAGTATCTCGTCTAGTCATTTGAGATTGCAAAAGAAGGGAGGTTCCGAATTGAAAAATTCAATGGTATAAATTCAGTTGGTGGAAAATGCAAATTGAGGATTTGCGAGTTCAGTTACTGAGCACATCAATATGATCTTAGCCAGACTTACGTCAGTGGGCATTAAGTTCGATGATGAAGTTCAAGTTTTACTACTGCTATTGTCTTTGCCTGACAGTTGGTCCGGAACGGTTACAGTAGTTACCAGTTCAGCGGGATCCGATGGATTCACTTTTGAGAAGATTCGTGATCTCATTCTTGGCGAGGATGTCCGAAGAAGGAGTTTTGGGGAATTATCTAGTGAATCGTTATATGTCATCAGAGGTAAGAAAAGTATTAGAGATAGTGGGAGCAAGAACAAAAGAAGGAGTCAGTCAAAGACTCGGGATTGCTCAAGTGTATCATGTTGGAACTGGAAGGAGGTGGCGCATTTCAGGAATCAATGCCCAAATGATAAACAAGTCAACATTGCAGAAGATTCCGCGGACGAGGACCTCTTAGTCTGTTGCGCGAATAACAGTGTGGATTCCTGGGTCATGGATTCTGGTGCTTCATTTCATGCAACCCACAATAGTGAAGCATTGCAGAATCTAGTTATTGGGGACTTTGGAAAGGTAAAACTAGCGGACAATAGAACTCTTAAGGTTACGGGCATGGGTGACAGAGTGTTGAAGACACCAGTTGGTTTCTGGACTTTGAAGGATGTCAGAGTTGTTCCAAGCTTAATGAAAAGTGTGATTTCTGTTAGGCCATTGGACGAACAGGGACATGAAGTGAAGTTCGGAAATCAGCAGTGGAAGGTTGTCAAGGGAAATCTTGTCATGGCCTGCGGAAGAAAGAGAGGTTCGTTGTATATGGTCGGATTACCGTCTGAGGGAGTGACCGTCCCAGTTCGAAAGATAAACAACGTCCGGTTCATAGAATATCGTGAGCAGAAGAGGGTTGTCTTTACAAGAGAGAAACCTAGAGCCACATATCAGATTCAGGATGAACGAGCAAGGAAAGGTTCAGGTAGACCAGTCAGAGGTACTTATGGCAGTGGGAACATGGGTCGTGCTTCAGCTAAGGTTCCTAATCGACAGTGGGTTAGGAGAACCAGTATTCCAGCTGTTGAAACTTCTCCAGAAAATTTCTTGTTGAATATGGAGAGTGTTTGTTCTCAGGTTGTTCCAGGATCCGGCAGTTCCTATAATGTGGGAGCCGGTAGGAACAGAGAACGGGTCAGTGACTGACTTGTTGAAACTCAAGGGAGTTTTAACGAAGTCTTCAAAATGATTAAGAAGGCTGGTGGCAACTAGTGGTGGAACATTGAGTTGCGTCGACAGATTACAAAAGTACATGTACACAGTTGAAGCGCAGGTTAACATTGTTCCGTGACTTCAAGTGGGAGATTATTGTTGGGTATAAAGTCAAGACCAATTGGGTTAGGCTGACTAGACACCATGTTTAGTGAGTGGGCTTAATCATTATACACAGTTGAAGCGCAGGTGAACATTGTTCCGTGGCTTCAAGTGGGAGATTGTTGGGTATGAAGCCATGACTAATTGGGTTGGGCTGACTAGACACATGTTTAATGAGTGTGCTTAATTATTGTGTCCCTTTTATAATATCTATTTAAAGAGATCATTGTACTTGTAATTGGTACGCAACAGGAGAGAAATAAAACCTAATAGTTGCTCGTGTGGATGTAGGTTGCAGTTGGCGACTGAACCACGTTAAATCATGTGTTGTTTATTTTCTACAGTTGATTCGTGATTGTGTGTTGCTTTCGCATGTGCATTTTTCCCATCATTGTAATCAATAATTATGAGAAGATTATATGGGTCTACCATGAATGAAGACATGAACCTTAGGAATGTATCTTTTTATTCCTTGAACATAAACTCACCCTTTCCATCAAAGCAATTTTCACTCTCACTAAATAAGGATTAGTCTAAAATCTTACAAGATAAATTTTTAATTAGATAAATTAAAATAATTATTACTTTTACAGGTTAAATTATTTTGTTATAATTAATAATTAAACTTAATTTATAAATTTTAATTATTTAAGTTATAATTCTATTACGTATTTATATTCTTCAAATAATATAATACAAGTTTAGAATTATTTTTTATTTTAATTTTCAATTTAAAATAGCACACTCCTAAAAATAGCACAAAATTGGGATTAAATAGTTCTATTAATCTCGTTACTCTAAAATATATGATTGAATTCTAACTTCTCAAATTAGGGTTGACTCATAGCTTAATGAAAAATTAAAATCAATAAATATCTACTTTTTTTACAAAATATCAATAAATAATGACACTTATCATTACACCGAAATGGGTTTGTAAGAGATATCCTAATTCTTTCCAAGTTGATATTAAATAAAAAAAGTATAGCATAATTACATTTAACTAGGATATTATTCCAGTAAACATATTTTGAAAAACTCTTTGATATTGAAAATATTCATGCTCTATTTTTCGAAATCTTTACGGTGAAATATTGTTCATACATAAACTTTCGATATGGTCCTAAATTTAATTCTATTTTGCACAGCTGTATTTAAAAATATTTAAAACCAATATGGAAAATCTTTTTCATTCACGACACATTTAACCAAGGTATTTGATATTTTTCAAGTTCTCTGTGTTACGTTCTCAAATACGAAAACTTTCCAAAATTATTTAACCAATAATCTTATTTGAAAATAATGTTTTCTATGATTTAGAAATGTCAAATAAGATTTGGAAACATAAATGAAGTGTTATAAAACATTAAAAAATATAAAGATTAAGTATGGACACTTCCCTGACGCATTGGTTTATATGATGAGTAGAATATGTTTGTATCGTCTGTTATGTGCAATTTTCAGGTTGGTCTGATGAGATCTTCTCTACTACTTTGTCTGATCCACTCCATTGATACCGTTTGACATATTTTCTTAATATCGTCTGACGCGTTTCTTGATACTGTCTGATGCATTTTTTCTTTAGATGTTATCTTTATAAGCTCTTAGTCATTCTCCAATGTTAAGACCATGATAGGATCGTTTGATGGTCATCATGAGTTTGTATTAATGGTTCATCTAACAATTTTATTTATCGTATCATTTAATGTGTTTAAAGAGAGTTAGTATTTCTCATCTTCTCTAATATTTTTGTCTAAACTTATAATACACATAAGTGACCTTTATTATACCATAATATACCTTATAATGCTTCTTATAATCAAAACACATAGACACGTATATCATAAAAATTGTTTGTTTGATGGATATTAAATCGTGTACTAACTTAAAAAATATGGCTATCAAATGTTCAAATTTCACAATTCAAACCTAACAAAAGTTTTAAATCTTTGTATACCATAAGATGACTAATACAAATAAAACCATATAGATCCATTCTAAGTGAACACAATATCATACTACCAACTAATGCAAAACATATAAATTCAATATTTCAACAATACTTCAAAAATAACTCACCTCATTTTTTGTATTTTCAAGGAATTGCTCCAGACTTAAAAAAGTTATACGTTTGATTCACAAATTAAATACACCATGCACCGCATGTAACAGATTCATTTATTTCACACGTGGTAATGAAAACCTCCACATATAACCAAAACAAGAAAAAGGTACTTGAGATATCAGGAAAAAAGAAAAAACTTATTAGTTGAAATTACAATCAGTCAGAATTGATATTGACTTTGTAATCGTCTCACTGTCACTCTCTAGTTAAGAAAAAGATGAATTTTTTTCTTTCTAAAAATTAAAAAAAAAATGGAAAAGGAATAGAGATAATTAGAATAAAATAAAAATAAATGAATACATAAAATTAAATATTAAATATTTTTGTCGTTAAAGAGCACAAAATAAATTAGTTTGACCGAGTAGGTTTTTAAATCTAATAAAAAAAGGGGCACGAGCTTTAACTAATGATAAAAAAAAAGTTCAAAATAATAAATTCAAAACTTTTGTATTTTCTTTTTATTAAGGGAGATGAATAATTAATGTGAAGAGCAATAATGTCATTGCACTCACTTTTTTCTTTCTTTTATAATATATGCTACGTGTATCAACGTATAATGCCATAAATAATATGGAAGTCACACAAAAGAAAGAGAGATAAATTAATAATAATAAAGTTCACTTAATTACTATATTAAGGTTTGAAATTAATATATAATAGTTTATTAATTATATTAATTAACTTGCATGGATCCTTTATAATCCGGTTTTTTAAGATATAGTTTTCAAATACAAATTGCCAATTAACCAGAAATATTTAATGCAAAATATGAGGACTTGTTTTGCACAAAGGAGAGATATATGGATCAATGCAAATACCAACAGTTTACCATTAAATTGGAAAAGGTACTGCACACTTTTTTCATTTTAGAAACTTTTAGTGATTATTATAGCAGTGGAATATAAATAAAATAAAATAAATTTTCCATAGTTAAAAAAACAACCCAAGATATTAGCTCCAAAAAAACTTATTAGTGACCTTATATTTGTGATAAACATATGTATATCTCATAGTCGACGTATGTAATGCAAACTGTATAATATGATTCCAATAACATGACATGGATATAGAATGAATGGGTAACTCTATAACAACAAGTAAACCCCAAGAACTACTCAAGAACAATTTAGAAATCACAAGAACAGTGCCAAGAACAGCAAGTTAACGTAGCATACAAAGGATCTACCGAATGAAATGAGCTAAACAACAAAACCCATGGAAAGGAACTTGAAAACAACAAGATTATCACATGTAATTTGATACCAAATGGAATGAACCAAGAACAGCAAGGAAACAACCAAACTGCACTGATTAAAGGAGAAATAAAGTGCAGGAAATGAAAGGGAAAACAACAAAGAACAGATTGCACCGAATGGAATAGAAAACACAAGCAAGAAACACAAAAATGGAAGAAAATGGAAGATGGAAAGAGTGACATATGTGGTTGTAGACCAAGGGAGGATCTTCACGCCACTTGGAGGGTGGTTTGCTCCAAGATGAGTGGTGGTGCCGCCACTTGAGAGTCCCAAGAGCTCACAAGATGAGACTAAAAAGAGAAGAAGAGTCAAGGCTCACAACTTTCTCTAAAATTCACTAGAATTTCATTACTTTCAATTTCAACTTGTTTTTACAATGAGGTAAGGCTCTCCTTTTATAAGGTGGGAGATGACCGACCCTCTAGGTAAGGAAGGAAGGAAAGACTCCTTCTAGTTCCTTCTATGAACAAAAGGCGTCTAACTAGGCCAAAAGGTGACCTTCCTAGCCATTTCTAAGTAACTAGTGACTAAAAGTGCCTTTACATGCATAGTTTCTTTTGTTTTCCTTTTTAGGCACTTCCCTAAGGCTATCCTATCCTATTTACAATTTAATACAAGAGATATTACAAAGAGAGATTTCATTTGGCAATCTCTTCCCAATGATCTAGCCATGCTCCTAGTGATTCTTTGATTGGAGTGGGCTTGGGCTTTTCCATGAGTTTGGTCTTCTTCTTCCTGAATGTTGACCTCCTTTTCATTTTGATTTGCATCATACTCTCCGGGTTGGAGAGAATTCGTCCACGAATTCTGAAAGCTCATAGGCATTATCAGTGATCTACTTTAATTTTTGAGAAGACTAGAAGGAAGAACTTTAAATGTTTGGGTGGATGGCCTCTTCCTCCATTAGTAAAATCCTCTTTAACTTGATATCTATCATGCTCCCCGAGTTGGAGAGAATTCGTGCACGAATTCTGAATCCCTACATATAACAAAGTCAGTTTACTATCAAAATTAATAGTGAAATAAGAGAAAGGCAAACATGACTTAGAATGTGTAAGCAGTGGGAGTTCCAAAAAGGAGGTCCTATAGACATACCAAGTTGGAAAAAATTGTTTGGGAATGATGATATTTTTTGGAAAAAGTCCTCTTAAATGGTGAAAACCATTAGGAGGTATGAAAAAAATCATCCCTAACATTCTTTAACCAAGTTGGTGTTGAAATAGGAACATTGGGTAATGAAAAAATAAAGAAGAAGAATACCTTTGAGGTTCAACTTGAGGCATAGCACGAGTCAACATAATTGATTTAGTGGATAAAATGGTGTGACTCGGTTTAGTACTTACTTCTTTTGCTTTCTCATTTTCTCTTTTAGTTTTCCTTTTTATTTGGTCCTCATGAACCTCCTTGGGAGAGAGGGGTTTTAAGATAACCTTGCGCCCTTTGAAGGAAAAAGACATTGTATTGGATAGGCCATCATGTAAAACATGTCTATCATATTGCCAAGGCCTTCCTAAAAGAAGATGAGTTGCTTCCATGGGCACAACATCACATAAAACCTCATCTTTATACTTTCCTATTGCAAAGTTAATGAGGACTTGTTTGTTAACCATGATTTCACCTTCGGTACTAAGCCATTGCAATTTATAAGGCTTGGTATGAGAGATAGTGGGTAAGGCTAACTTCTCCACAACTCTTGTACTAGCCACATTAGTGCAACTACCCCCCATCAATAATCAAGGAACATAACTTGTTGGTGATAAGACAGCGGGTGTGAAAAATATTTTCTCTTTGGGTATCATCCAAAGATTTTGGAATTGTTCCCAACATTCGCCTTATCATCAATAAGTCACCTTCACAAGGACTTTTACTCTCATACTCACTTGGAGACCTAGAAGGTGTGGATGATTTAGAGTTTGCGGGTTCATGTTCACTCACCACTTCCCCATTAACATTTATCATCATATTTCTTTTAGAAGGACAATTTGCCGTTGTGTGACCATATCCTAAACATTTAAAACACTTTTTACTTGAGGATTTGGTCGGTGATTTATGAATAGAAGTGGAAGGCTTAGAATCTTTAGCTTTAGAAGATGAATCTTTAGAAGGAAACTTTGAAAAAGATTTTTTATTTTTCCAAGAGTTGTTGTAGTAACCATCATGAGTAGAATTTTTGAAAGCCATTTTCCTTGCAATTTGATTTTTAACCTTGATGGCAAGGTGAACTAAGGTTTGTAAAGATGAATACTCTTGAAGTTCCACAACATCTTGTATATCCCTTCTAAGACCACTTATAAATCTAGCAATCTTTGCTTCCTCACTTTCATCCAAATTTATTTTAAGCATAAGCGTCTTTAATTCTTTGAAATAACTATCCACACTTAGCGTGCCTTGGTGAAGCCGTTGGAGCTTCAACATTAGGTTTTTCCTAAAGTATGGTGGTATGAACCTATCTCACATACATTTTTTTAAAGCATCCCAGGAGTCCACGTGAGGTCTCCTTCTAAGTCCAATGTCCATGATGTTGGGTCTATTAATGTCTAAGTTCAAGAGGGGAGGGGTGAATTGAACATATAAAGTTTTCGCAACCATAAACTGTTTTCAGTATATCAGGGGTAAACGAACAAATTGATTTTAGAATGAACAGATTGATTTTTACAAAACAGTCTAACACAAACAGAACTTCACCAGATTGAGATTAAGATCAGATAGTGAAAAAATAGCTAAATCAGATTGGTTCACTTTTAACAGTATTGAAGAACACACACTATGCCAAAAGAGCAATCCAATTTATTCAACACAAAACTTTATAGACAATGAATCTTTTACATGTTTTTTATGAAGAAACCTGTTGGTTCTTAATTCAATTACAAACTTATATTCAGAAGCTTTGTTTATGATCAGAGAACTTTTCCAGATTAAGAAGAACAATTTTTATTAAGCCATAATTAACATATTTGATTTCAAATGAACAGATTTCGTTCTTGACAGAATTAAGCAAAACCAGAAACAAGTGCAGGGATTAGAAGAGAAAGACAAGAGAGTTTTTTATATGATTCCAATAGCTAGATATAGATGATTCTTTGACATTTTATGGAATCAACTTGAGTTGGAGAAAGAATAGGCACTTTTAATAGAATTGGATCAATGTTTTATGTTTCAAGAACTCACCAAAACTTGCACCAAACACCAAACTCATAAGGAAGACCCATTGCTTGCCAATTGAACCGATTAAATTGAACAAGAAAGCAAATGCACCGATTAAAAAGCTTAAGAACTGAAATGCACTGAAGAAATTAAGAAGAAATGAAGAAGAAACACTTGAAACCAGCAAAAGAGCATAAGAACCGAACACTACATGAATTTAAGCTCAAAACACCGAATAGAAAGATCCTAGACATGTTTTTTGAATTTGAATGAACTTGGAAATGAAATGAAAAGATGAAGAAGAGAGGAACTTATGAGAATGGAGAGCTTGGTTGATGGTCACGCCACTTGAAGTGTGAAGGCTCCAAGATAAGTGAGCAAATGCCGCCACTTGAGAGAACCAAGGCACTCAAGATAAGACAAGGTAGAGGAGAAGACAAAGTTCTCACACAATTATCTCTCAATTTGAGTAGAGTTTCTCTATATCCAATTTCCAATCTGAATTTTACAAGAGCCCACACCTCTATTTATAGTGTGAGGGTGCTGAAAAATAGGTGAGAAAATTCAAATAAAACTCATTTGAAATTCCCACCAAAAACAAGTCACATGGGAAGTGTGACCTTTTTCTACTATGACACCTCCTAATCTCCTAAGTCACATGGACAATGTGACTTTATTTTACATTTTCACACTCCTTTATTTAATATCCACACCTCCTACAACTATACAAGAGTAATTCAAATGATGCTCTTTTATTTAATGCTTGGCCTTGCTCCTCATGGGATGGACTTGGGCTTTGGCCTTATTGGGCTTGGGCTTTGGGCTTGGGCCTCATCTCTTGAAAAGACTAATAAGAAGAACTTTAAATGATTTGGTTCTCGTCCATTCTTCCTATTAACAACATCTTTTTGATTCGCATCAGTTTTTATACTGGTTCACTCATTAAGAGCTACGTCCAGTTCACCTTACTCCAAGGTGGAATCCACTAAAATAGATACAAACAATTACAGCATACACAGCAGCTCTTGAACCCTTCAAGAACTTCAACAGACAATGCTGAAAAACACTATTCCCGCACACCTTGCACTCCAAGAAACCCTATCAAGAGTGACTAACACTTATACCTATTACAAGAATGAATAAGGGAAAGATTACACCTGAAATTGTGTTGCAAGAACATAAACCAGTTGCTCTATTTGCTCCAAGACAGTACCAACACCTTCATCCAGCACAAGGTTCTTTAAGAAAAAGCACACATCTATTGAAAACCTTTGCAAAACCTTTCCAATTCTCTTTCTCACACAAGAAATGTTTTATCTCTGTTAAAACCGTGATTGCTCAGCATCCCTTCACGTGAGAAGGGCATTTTATTTTATAGAGAACAGTTTCTAACCACTTTTCAAAAAACACTTTCAGAGCAGTTTAAAAAACAACAGATTGATTCTAAAAACAACAGGTTAAATGTTAACAAAACTGCCAGCTTAGCTTAACTGAAATAACAGACTGAGCTTTACCTTTGGTGCCCTAACAGAATTTCGAAAAGCCTTTTAACAAAGTAGAAATAAACCTATTGTTTCTCAAGAAAACAAATTTATTTTTGTACTGAATCAAACCTTTTAAGAAAACTTTAAAAACTTTTCCAAAACCATTTAACCTCATTATGTGCTTGATCTTACTACCTTGATTTGGCATCTAGGATGGGTCATGCAGTAAAAGGTAACCTAGAATACACACAAACCTAAAATACAGGATCATCTAAGACACATTGCAACTTTCAAAGCAAACTAGCTAAAGACTACATCAAACACACCAATGCAAGGTAGAGATGAGCTTCATCCATCTCCAACAATCTCCCCCTGTTTGATGTTGACCAAAAACCCCTTTGCTTTGCATACTTGATGATCAAAATTGCACTGTACTAGCTTCCAAGCAAACTGCACAACAACATTTAGAGATAAAACCAGAATATAACAGTATATGAGTTTTGTGCTACCTCCCTGCAGCTTGAACCAAATCATCAACTTATGTGAGCAATCTTTCATTTGTCCTTCTCCCCCTTTGGGTTCATCAAACAAGTAGAACATGGAATAAAAGAAGCACACCACAGATATGCATAACAGTTTAAACTAAAGCCAATTTATAGGTCTATTACAAACCAAAACAGAATGAAACCGATGCAGAAAAAAACTGAAAACCCAATTGTTCAACAAGACATAAAGGATAAAGACTTTGAAAAGATCACTTGTTATAGTGGTAGAGCTCGGCTAGCTTCTCCTGAACTCCTTCAATTTGGTCATCCAAGTGTTGAAACCTGGCTTGAGTCATTTCATAGTATTCTTTTTGGTCGTATGTGAGTGTATCCAGTCTGCTTAGAACTTGCCTTTTGAACATGGATAGAGGTTCATCTCTATGCACAGGTTCCTGATATGCAACCAATGCATTTTGGCTTGTAGCAGCAACATCCTCACTTACAAAAGAGTGAACTGGTGACTCATCCATGTGCTGCACACCATCAACATTTTCTTCTTCTTCATCTCCTGGATTAGCTGCTTGATTCTCAGCTCTATTTGCAACATTCCTTCGACAGATCCAGCTGTCTTCCTCCTTTTGGAACCCCATTTTCAAGAGAGTGGAGTTGTCTATTTCACTTGCTGCCTTAATGGTGTCATTTCTCTCATTTGCAGTATCAACTTCAAAATAGTCAATTAGTTTTGATACAAAAATTGCATATGGAAAGCGATAATCGGGAAGCCTTGTGGATTTGAGCATATGCTCTACCATTGTACTTACCCAATTTACCTTGAGTTGATTCATTATACAGTATAGCATAATCAAATCCTCTTCATGAAGAGTAGCATGATTGCTTCCTCTAGGAGTAAGTTGCCAAGCAATTATGTAGGCTAGGAGTCTTGGAATTAAGGTCAGATTACCAGCATGAAATCTAGCTACTGGTTCAGTAGGATTTCTAACACAGCTCTTATAAAACTGCATCTTGTTGAATCCTTGAATTCCAGCAGTATTCCCTTTGCTAACTTTCATTCCTGCATACTTGATTCCTCCCACATTGCTCCATATTTCCCTTGTAATTTTCAGCTTCACTCCTTTCACATGGGAAACAAGGTTCTTGCCATCTTGAATGAGGTTGCTGTAGAACACCTTCACTAGGTCTGGATAGACATTTCCAGTCATTTCCAAGAAGCTTTTCAGTTTTTGATGCTTGAGCAGAGTTTTTGCTTCAGTCAGATTTTCTTCTCGCAACCATGAGAATTCCAGCACTTTGGGCACATTGACTTGCTTTTTGCTTGTCTCATGTATGAACCTTGTCATAGCTTCAGAATCTCCAGCAAACCAATTTTCCAAAATGCCTTAGCTGCTGTTAGGTTGCTCTTTGAGTTTGTTCTTTCTGTGTGATGAGGATGCCATGCTTTATCTTTTGTTACCTGCACCTGTTTATCAAAGGACAATCCCAGCTAGAGAGAGAATCAATAACAATTCATGTTCAAGGAAAATAGAAATTAATGCTGTAAATGTTTTGAACCTGGACAGCTTGTAGTAGGAATGAGAGAGTGTGAAAAACAATTGATTAATACCAGATTTATTTAGGGCTTAAATCAGATTTCAAAAAATCACAAGCTTTAAAAGAAATCAATTCAATCAGATCTTCTACAGATTTTATTCTTGTGTGGTACAGCAGGTGCAGGTGTTGATTGACACAAGAATATATTGGAACTAGATTTCAGTTTAGCAAATCAAATTTGTTGCACCTACAAGATATCCAATCAGTTAGAATATCCACATATGATTGTCATAGACCTGCTGGATAATAATCGTAAAAGCAGTCAAAGATCAAGGAGAGAGAGAGAGAGAAAAGTAAATGTTTCTCTTTCCTAGTCACAGCTGTGATTCTGAAACAGAGAGAGAACACGTTAAAATATAAAATAACATATTGAAATTTTTACTGCAGAGGACAATTTAAGCTAATGATGCCCAATTCATTTAGAAGAAAATAAAACCTATCTTTAGCAAGAGGTTTAGTAAAACGATCTGCCAATTGAAATTCAGTCTCAATGAATTTGATATCACAAGTTCCATTAGCTATATGTTCTCTTAGAAAGTGATGTCTAATTTCAATATGTTTAGTTCTTGAATGCATGAAAGGATTCTTAGATAGATTTATAGCACTAGTGTTATCACAATTTATAGGTATCTTGCTTAATAGAATCCCAAAGTCACTTAGCTGCTGCCTTAGCCATAAGGTTTGAGCACAACAACTTCCAGCAGCTATGTATTTTGCCTCTGCTGTAGTGAGAGCAACACAAGCCTGTTTCTTGCAATGCCAAGAGATTAGACTTGATCCAAGCATGTGACAAGTCCCACTTGTGCTTTTCCTATCAACCTTGCAACCTGCAAAGTCAGAATCTGAAAAACCAGTTAAGTTTAAAGATACATTGTTAGGATACCATAATCCAGCATCCTTAGACCCTTGCAAGTATTTCAGAATTCTCTTTGTTGCATTGTAGTGTGATTCCTTTGGATCAGATTGATATCTAGCACATAAGCACACAACAAACATAATGTCAGGCCTGCTAACAGTTAAGTATAACAAAGAACCAATTAAACCCCTGTACTTAGATTGATCCACTAATTTTCCTGCACAATCTTGTTCCAATTGGAAGCTTGTTGAAATAGGAGTGCTGATTGCTTTGCATTGATCCATATCAAATCTCTTAAGCAGCTCCTTGCAGTACTTTACTTGACTTATGAAAATTCCATCCTTGAGTTGTTTCACTTGTAGTCCAAGGAAGAAATTCATTTCTCCTAACATTGACATCTCAAACTCACTCTTCATTGTTTTTACAAAGTCTTCACACATCTCTTCATTTGTGGATCCAAGAATAATATCATCCACATAGACTTGCACAAGTATAATGTCTTCTCTTTTCTTCTTTATGTACAGAGTTTTATCAGAATTGCCATGGTTATATCCTTGAGAGAGCAGAAACACACTTAGCCTCTCATACCATTGCCTAGGTACCTGCTTCAATCCATATAAAGCCTTCTTGAGCATGTACACATCCTCTGGATATTTATGATCTTCGAACCCTGGAGGCTGAGATATAAACACCTCTTCATTAATGTAACCATTTAAGAATGCACTCTTGACATCCATTTGAAATAGCTTGAAACCTTGTGTGCTGGAAAATGCTAAGAGTAATCTGACAGCTTCAAGACGTGCTACTGGTGCATAGGTTTCACCAAAATCAATTCCCTCTTCTTGGTTATAGCCTTTAGCAACCAACCTTGCTTTATTTCTAGTGATAGCCCCATGTTCATCCATCTTGTTCCTGTACACCCATTTAGTTCCTATGATATTCATCTCATGTCTTCTTGGAACCAAAGTCCACACTTCATTGTATTCAAACTGGTTCAGTTCTTCCTGCATCGCTGTTATCCAATTGCTGTCTTGTAGTGCTTCTTTCAGACTTTTAGGCTCGATATGTGAAACAAACGCCACTGTTATGCATAAATTATTATGTGAATTCCTTGTTGAGACTCCTTTCTCAATTTTACCAATTACATTGTCAAGTGTGAGATCCCTTGGAGTCTTCCTTCTTTAGGAAGTCCTGCATTCATAGTAGATTCTTTGAGAACTGATCCTGCCTGTTGACTAGAACGCTGGAAACTGCCTCGTCAAAGGATCGACGTGTGCACCGCTTCACACCTCCGTTCCTCTTCGAGATCCACCTCAAGAACCTGCAAAGAAACACAGCGGCGCCGCTGCGGCCGATCGCACTCCAACGCCCAAGTCAGTGACCGAATCACCAAATACTAAGAGAACAAGAACCGTGCAAATCCTCTCTCACAGTCAGCTCTATAACTCTGAACGTGCGTACCTTAGAAAGTTCGTTGAGAACTCTTATATACCTGGTTACTTTCTCTCTCCTGGCAGTTACAGACTTGGACACGTGGCTCGTATCCAACTGTACACGTGCCATCATCTGGAGCCTCCTTGACTTGGGCGCTGCTTCTACTCTTGTTTTACTAAGTTACCTATGCATGGTACTGCCCAGTACATAGCCAACTTGGGAGTGCGATCTCTACTGGAACTGGCGAGTTAGGGTGCCTTCGTACACCTTCCCTGTGGTCTCGCTGGCCGCCTTCATAATCTGCTTCTCCTTCATCTTCGGTGATGTGCTTTTTCTGGCGATCTCCAATCGCTTGGTCGCCTGAGTTTACATCTGGCGACTTCATCTTTAACCCGGTGATCACCTATTCTGGTACGCTGGAGATCGGAACACACCAACTTAATTAACTGGCGACTTCACGAGCCCCCCGACTTCCTTCCCTTCTGCTAACCTGGCGCCTTGCCAACACGCCTATACTGTAGCGGGATGCCACGTCATCTCTCCCGACTACCAGGGCGGTACACAAGCCCCCCAGTCTCAAGCGAAGACTTGTCTAGCGAAAAGACTGAAAGAGTCACGTCAACACCGATCTACGTGGCACTAACGCAGAATTTCAAGCGGTTGTACTTTCTGCTGCTCTGACGCTCCACCAAACCCCTCGTTCATCACTCGACACGTGGCTTCATCAACGGTTACCTTCAGTTATCGTTTGCGCTTCCCAAACCCATTTTCGAAAAAACTCTTAAACCCATTTTCACTCAATACTGTTCCATCACTTTCCCTCGCATTCACGAACGCTCTAACCTTCTTCTGCAAAAAACTCTCAGCGCTCTCCAACATTCTGAATCACCATCAACCTTCATCGTCTTCCTGATCATCAAAAGGTACCTACTTTCCTTCTTCTGCTGGTTTTTCTTGCATTTTAACCGATTCGCATCATCCTGTAACTGCCTGGTGCATACGCTGTGGGTTGCTTTTTTCATTTCTCCTTCTATGTAACTTAAGGCTTCGTCAATCATCGCAACGAACCTATGTTCGTTCGTCTTTCACCTTCCTTCCATGATCGAGTCAGCCTTTGTAACCCCTGATCATTTTTCCTTTTCTTCTTCCTTTGCAGCTGCAACAATGACTCGCACAAAGATCACCCCGAATCCTCCCCCTTCATCAAGAAACCCCCCTTCTCAAGCACACGACCCACCACGAGTTCGTGGCGCTTCATCTTCCCAGGCTGAGAGGCTTGCGTCTTCCCGCCCTAACCTGGCCCAGGCGACTCCACCTATCGCCGGAGGAGCCCCCGTTCCCTTGCCAGACTTCAAAACCTTGTATCCCTGGGCCAACTCGATCCTTCTGAGGGAGACATCTTCCGTGAACACTACGGGAGCAGTTTTGCGGCTGACTAAGGGGGATGAGCTTCATCAACCATTTCATAAGGAGCACGACGAAAAGATGATAGTGCTGCCTTGCCCCCCCGATCTGCCTGTTTGTGCTGATGACAAAGTGAGCGCCGACGGGCCCTTCTGCTTCGTCTACACGACCTTATTCAAGAAGGTGAAGCTCAAGTTCCCTTTCACCCGATTCGAGAGGGAACTCCTTACCGAGCTCAACATTGCCACCGCCCAGCTTCACCCCAACAGCTGGGCGTTTGTTCGAGCTTTCCAAGTTATGTGCGACCACCTGGGGCTGCCCGCATCCGTGGATGTATTCCTATTTCTCTTCGAAGCCAAGCACCCAGGAGACCGCCTGTGGGTTAGTTTGAACGCGATTGCTGGGAGGTCCATCTTTGCTATCTTCCAGCAATCTTATAAAGATTGGAAAGGGAAATTCGTCCAAGTGCGCCCTAACGACAAGGACGCCTCCCTACTCGACGGCTTCCCTTTGTACTGGGTGGACAAAGGGAAGAAAGAGTCCAAGAGCTGCTTCAGGAGACCCAGAAGTCCTGACAGCATGGGAGCGTTGGACCGAGATCTCTGCCTTTTCTGGAAAAGGGTCGCGGATGCCAACATCACCTTCCTTACCACCACCCTGATCTGCTTCGAATTCTACAAGGACCAACTCGAAATTCGAATAGGTTAGAACATTCACTATTGTTTTAATACTGCTGCTATTTGACTGTTTCTGGGCGTCTTGTGCGTTATGCGCAAGACTTTGGTTTTATTCTTCCTGCACCGATTATCCGCTATGCTGCATATTGCCTTGTGCACTTATTTTCTCCTTGAGTTAACCCATGCATTTTCATTTCATGCAGATAACATGTTGGGCAAAGGTATGCTTGCTGAACTGAGGGCGCTCGCCCGAACCCACGGGTTGGCGGCGGGTTCTCAAACGGTGCCCAACTCGGTGGTGGAGACAGCCATCGTCCACGGGCGATCGCCACCTAAGGAACCTGCCCAACGCAAGAAACTGGTCCTCAAGAGGCCCAAGAGGAAGGCTCCCCAGATAGTCCAAGAGGATGAGGAAGAAGATGACGAGGTCACTGAGGATGGCCTCGTTACTAAGAGGAAGAGGGTGGCACCTTCTTCACCACCTGCACCACCCCCTCTTCCCTCGTCAACGCCACCATCCACACCTGCTCCTCGTCCATCATCGCCACCCCCACAAGTTTCACCAGTCCAAGTTATCCCGCTAGCCACTGCGCTGCCTGCGGTTGAGGCCCAAGAGCCAAACTTCATGGAAGACCCCCCGAGCGCCTCCACGCCACATGTATCAGCGGGAGGGGGTCCCCCTTCAAATGCCTCAGCCGCAGAGGTTGCTCCAATCGGGGATGAGGTCGCTCATACCTCACCGATTCGGATCACCGAATCCCCGATTCCGTCGCCACGCCAACAAGCGCCCACTGAAGAACCTGCTAAGGAAGGTGGCGACGAGAACCCACAACAGGCCCCCACAGCGCCTCTGGTGCCTCTACAAGCAGCAAACCTCCCCCTTGAGGTCACGAGGATGTGGGAGCCTCTATCTGCTAAGCTAAAGACGATAGCAGAAGATATCCCAGCCATCATCACCAGAGCTGTGGAAAGCTCTACCAGGAGGCTCCAAGACGACCTCTTCAACCTCAAGACCGAGAACAGCACCATGAGGGTTGAGGTGGAGAAGTTGTCTTTCAGCTTGACGCTGGCGGAGATTGAACACTCCCGAGTGGAGGACGCCATGAACACCGAGCTCAGGTTGGCGCGCAAAGAGGCCACCGATCTCCGCCACAAAGTGCAACAGCTTGCTCAAGAAAAGATCGAACTAGAGAGCAAGATTGTGCCTTACCGCGTCAAGGTGGCTGACCTGGAGGCTCTCATGAAGGCCGACGCCGTCAAGGTGCAAAAACTAGAGAAAAGGTCAGCCGACCGAGAGACCCTCCTTGGGCAGGTGGAAAAGGCAAGGGACGACGCCATAGCTGATCTTGCCAAAGCCAACGAAGAGAAGGGAAAGGCAGTTGCTGAATTGTCCCAAGTGCAAGCGGAAGCCAAGAAGGTTGCTGAAGACCTCCTCCAGGCTCAAGAGACCAATGAACAACTCAAGAAACAGGTTGAAGAGCTGGAGCGACAGAATAAGGAGCTGAAAGAGCAAACTGAAGATCTCAAGAAGCGGATTGAGGAACTTCAGAAGCAAATTGAAGAACTCAAGCTAAACTCTGCTCAAATTCTGGCCGCTGGATTCGAAGCTGCACGGGAACAATTTGCTTGCTTGTTCCCCGACCTGGATCTCAGCATGGTGTCGCTGGATAATGAAGTGGTGGATGGAAAAATGGTGCCCGCCGAAGACTGATCAATTTAATTCATCCATCGCTTTCATACTCTCCTTTGCATTATAACTTGTAATAGACTTTATGCCCTTTTGTATATACGTTTTGAACTGTTATTCACCGTTAATGACAAAGTCTGCGTTTTTCCTCTTATGACTTCTTTAACTGCTTCAACTTTCCTTGCGTGTTCAATCTCAACGAAATGTCTTAGCAAAACCGTAGGCACGATTTTTGACTTAACTGCTTCGAACCATTTCAACCTTTAAGCAACAATCACTTTATCGATTCGTAAACTTAAGGCAATTAACCTTATCGTAAAAACATTCCTTAAGCAACAAACTTGACTCAGCTGCTGGTTTAAACACTGCTTCACCCGATCTGCTCCACCAAAACGGGTCCTTTAACATTCTCGCCATCGTTTGAACTTTTCCTGGTCACCAGAAACTCTTGGCGATCAGCTTCTCTCTGGCTTCACGCCTTGGCCCTTGCTCTTTGATCTGGGGGTAGAGATGCCTTTCGGATCCTTCTCTGCCTCCTTGTGCTTCAGAGCGAGAGACCGGGTGGCTAGGCGTTCTCTTCGAACCTACCTTAGCCACCTTCAGAACTTCTTCCACCCTCTACACCGTACCTGAACTCGTTCGAGACGAGAAGGATTTTATCTTGCCTGAACTCGCTTATAGGCGAGAAGGTCTTTAACTCGCCTGAACTCGCTCACAGGCGAGAAGGTCTTTTACTCGCCTGAACTCGCTCACAGGCGAGAAGGTCTTTAAATCGTGCCTCTACATTGCCCCAGGGGTTACATCTTCTCGCCCCCAGAAACACTGAGGAATTTTACTTGCCTCTACATTGCCCCAGGGGTTACATCTTCTCGCCCCCAGAAACACTGAGGACTTTTACTTGCCTCTACATTGCCCCAGGGTGGGGTTACATCTTCTCGCCCCCAGAAACACTGAGGACTTTTACTCTTTCTCGCCTGCACTCGCTCGACGGCGAGGAGGTCTTTTACATGCCTCGGGACGCGCGCGGGCGTTGAGGTCTTTTAACTGGTGCCTCCGATCGTCGAAAGACGATGAGGACTTAAAAAACTTTAACTGATGCCTCCAATCGCCGAAAAACGATGAGGACTTAAAAACTTTAACTGATGCCTCCAATCGCCGAAAAACGATGAGGACTTAAAAACTTTAACTGATGCCTCCAATCGCCGAAAAACGATGAGGACTTAAAAACTTTTTAGAAAGCATGCAAAATATCTTTAACTCGCCTTAAATCACGTATAAGTGACAAGGTCTTCTTCAAAACTTTCCTGGAAAACAGCAAGCATGCAATCTGAAAACGCCTTATACTTCGTAAACTCTTCTTTTATTGGGTGGCCTCATTAAAAACCCTCCTTAGGGAAAAAAGAGTGCCCCTTCAAACTGTTTTATCAGAAACATCGTAAATAACTTTTGTGTTCGTCTTTACTTACAAAAGTTCTCAACTGTAATACAACTTCAAGTGCGTGGCGTTCCAAGTGCGAGGAATCGCCCCTCCTTCCAGCGTCTCTAAGCGGTAGGCGCCGTTCCCGAGCACCTCGGTTATTCTGAACGGTCCCGTCCACTTAGGCGACAGCTTATTCTCCATCTCGTACTGGTGGGCTTTTCTCATCACCAGGTCGCCTTCTCTAAATTGCCTCGGCATCACCTTCGAGTTGTACCTTCGTTCAATCCTTCTCTTCACCGCCTCCGCTTTCAGTCTCGCCTCTTCCCTGACCTCGTCCAGTAGATCCAGGTTCAGCCTTCTCTCTTCATTCGAGTCTTCCTCTACAAAGTTCTGGAATCTCGGCGAGCTCTCCTGGATCTCTACTGGAATCATCGCATCACACCCATAGACCAAACTGAACGGGGTCTCATGGGTTCCTGACTGCTCGGTGGTGTGGTATGCCCAGACTATACGGGGCACCTCCTCAGCCCAGCTTCCCTTGGCTTTTTCTAGCCTTCTCTTCAAACCTCTCAACAACACCCGGTTAGCTGACTCCACCTGGCCATTTGTTTGAGGGTGCTCGACGGATGCAAACACTTGTTGAATTCCCACCCCTTCGCAGAGCTTCTTCAACAGGTGGCTTGCAAACTGAGTCCCATTATCCGACACCAGGTGTTTAGGCACTCCAAACCGGCACACGATGTTCTTCCACACGAAACCTTCGATCTTGTGTGCGGTGATCTGGGCCACTGGTTCTGCTTCGATCCACTTGGTGAAATATTCAATCGCCACCACCAAGTACTTCATCTGCCTGATCGCCAGCGGGAAAGGTCCCAGGATGTCGATTCCCCAGGTATGAAACGGCCAAGGGCTATAAATCGACTTCAACTCCTCGGGAGGCGCCTTATGCCAATCGGCGTGCTGCTGGCATTGTTTGCAACATCCGGCATACTTCTTGCAATCTTCTCTCATGGATGGCCAGTAGTATCCTGCACGGAGAGTCCTCGCGGCCAGATCTCGACCACCGACGTGGCTTCCGCATATACCTTCGTGGAGCTCCGCCATGATTCTCGTGCACTTCTCGCCATGTACACATTGCAGGAGCGGGTGAGTGAACCCAAACCTGTACAGATCGCCATCGATCAGGGTGTACATGCTAGAATTCTTCTTTACCTTCCTAGCCTCAGTCGGATCCAACGGGAGAAGGCCATCCGCCAGGCACCGCTTGTACTGGGTTATCCAAGTGTCTGGCTCATGGGTAGCGCAGACCTGCACGTTCACCTTCTCTCCCCGGCAAGCTCTAATTCTCGGCGATCTCAGAGTTTCTTGCGTCAGGGACTTATGGCTTCTCGCGGCTTTCTCCGTCGACTTGCTGATCTGAAGGACCAGGTGATCTGCCACAAATGCTCTCGGTGTCTTCAGAGTTTCTTGAATCACCGTCCTCTGCCTACCCCCCTTGCCTGAACTGGCGAGCTTAGCTAGCAAGTCAGCTCGGGCATTCTGCTCTCTAGGCACATGCACTACTTCAAAGGAGGCAAAAGAACTCTTCAACTCCTGCACATATTCCAGATAGGCCGCCATCTGTGGATCTTTAGCCTGGAACTCGCCTGTTACTTGCCCTGTGACTAGCAGCGAGTCACTCTTAGCCATCAGCACCCTAGCTCCCATCTCTTTGGCCAGCAAAATTCCGGCGATCAGCGCCTCATACTCCGCTTGATTGTTACTGGCTTTGAAGGCAAACCTCAGAGATTGCTCGATCAGCACGCCGTTGGGTCCTTCCAATATGACTCCAGCACCGCTGCCCTGCTGGTTCGACGATCCATCCACCGAAAGTACCCAACGGAAATCGTCCCCTTCAACTCGCGTTGCCTCAGATGAGAGCTTGACCACGAAATCTGCAAAGATTTGCCCCTTAATCGGGCCTCGGGGCTCATATTTGATATCAAACTCTGACAATTCTACTGCCCACTTCACCATCCTTCCTGCAACGTCAGGCTTCTTCAAGACCTTCTGGATGGGCAGGTCAGTCATCACCAGTATTGTGAAGTTATGGAAGTAGTGGCGCAACCTCCTCGCCGAAAATACCACAGCCAGCGCAGCCTTCTCCAGGGCCTGATATCTCGTTTCGGGGCCCTGCAACACCTTGCTCACAAAATAGATAGGCTTCTGAGCCTGATCTTGATCCTGGGCGAGCACCGCACTCACCGCCCTCTCAGTTACAGCAAAATACAACCTGAGAGGGGTTCCCACCAGCGGTTTGCACAGAACCGGCGGGCTCGCCAGATACTCCTTCAGCTTGACGAAAGCTTCCTCGCACTCTTTCGTCCAAACAAACTTATTGTTGCGCCTCAGGCACTGAAAATAGGGATGGCCCTTCTCCCCGCTAGCGGACACGAAACGGGACAGGGCTTCCATCCGACCTGTTAGCTGCTGAACCTCCTTCACCGTAGCTGGGCTCCTCATCGCCAAGATGGCGGCACACTTATCAGGGTTGGCCTCTATGCCTCTTTCAGTCAAGTGGAAACCCAAAAACTTCCCAGCCTCCACGCCGAAAATACATTTATCTGGATTCAGCTTCAATCTGAACTTGGCGATCGTTGTGAACAATTCCTCCAAGTCGGCAACGTGCTTGCTCTTTTCCGGCGAGGTCACGACCATGTCATCGACGTACGCTTGCACGTTCCTTCCCAGCATCGGTGCAAGTACTCGATCCATCAGCCTCTGGTACGTGGCCCCCGCATTCTTCAGCCCAAACGGCATCACCTTGTAGCAGTAGCACGACCTCTCCGTCATGAAGGCTATTTTCTCTTCGTCCATGGGATGCATCTTAATCTGATTGTACCCCGAGAAGGCATCCAGGAAGCTCAACAGCTTACACCCCGCAGCACTATCCACCAGGGCGTCTATGCTTGGTAAAGGATACGAATCCTTTGGGCAAGCTTTGTTCAGGTCAGTGAAATCGACGCACATGCGCCATTTCCTGTTACTCTTCTTCACCAGCACGACATTCGCCAGCCATTCAGGGTACTGGACTTCCCTGATGTGGCCTGCAGCGAGGAGTTTCTGAGTTTCATCTCTAATCGCCTGCCTCATTTCTTCGTTGAACTTTCTTCTTCTTTGTCGCACTGGTCTCACCAAGCTGTCCATCGCCAGATGATGGCACGGGAAGTCGGGATCAATCCCGGGCATGTCCGAAGCGGACCATGCAAACGCGTCCAGATGCCGCTCAATCACCTTGGCGATCTGGTCCTGGAGCTCGACCTCCAGAGATCTTCCCAACTTGAAGATTTTTCCCCCGATCTCCTTCTCGAGCCACTGCTCGACAGGTTTTGGTCTGAATTCTCGGGCGATCACCGCCCTGGCGATTCCCTGTTCTCTCGCTTCCTCAAGGCGATTCCGCGCCTCTTCCTCCTCCAGACCAGCGTTTCCCTCCACTAGCTCAGCGTCCACCATCTCCACGTCCCTTCCGGCGGTCTCGTCCGCTACCGTCGATCTGGGCTTCACACCGGGAGGCGGGGTGGTTGTTACATAACTCACTGATCTCTTGTTTTTCAGGTTATTCTCATAGCACTTTTTCGCTTCTTTCTGATCAGACTTGATCGTGATCACCACCCCCTCCACAGACGGCAACTTTACCTTCATGTGCCGAGTCGACGGAATGGCGCCTATCCTGATGGAGATCAAGCTCAAGAGAACATGGAGGCCAATCATCAAGCTCAAGAAGAGGTGGAGGCACAAATGGAGGACGCCCATGGAGGTCAAAGTCCACCTCAAAGGATTACAAGAAGCATGTTCAAAGCTTTGGGAGCTAGAGGACATTTATTTTCTCTTTTTGTAGTTTCTTTAGTTGAAGGTGCTTAGAGGGAAACTTTAGAAACCTCTTTTGTTATAGCATCTTTTAGGCTTTAGTTAGGAGCTTTAGGGGGGGGGGGGGGTGTTAGTAGATAGGTGTAGAAGTAGAATAGGAGGTGCCAAAGTGAAGGAAGGAGTCACACCTTCCTCATGGCTTGAAATAGGCGCCGGTTTTAGCTAGCTTTGGGAGGGAAATTTGAATTGTTTTAGCTTGCATTTTCAGCACCTTAGGCTATAAATAGAGGTGCTCTCTTTGTAAAATTGAGATTGGAATTAATCTAAGAAAACTCTACTCAAATTTTGAGTGACCTTTGGAGAGCTTTTGGAGCCTTCTTCTCTAGTCTTATCTTGATGGATCATTGGAGTCCTCAAGTGGCGACATCACTCTCATCTAGGAGCATTCCACACTTCTAGTGGCGAGATCATCCAACATTCTTCCATCTTCATGAGCACTCTCTTCTCCTTCCTTTCTTCTTTTTCAATTGTTCATGTTGCCTTGTGTTCTTGAGTTGTTTTTGGTTCGGTTTTTCCATTTTCCAGCACCTATGTTCTGTTTTTGTTTTTAATTTCTATTTTGTTCGGTTCATATGTTTTCTTGCTTAATTCTGTTCGGTCATTCCAAGTTTTAATCTCTTTGTTGATTCAATTTGACAATATTTGGTTCATCCAAATGAGTTTGGGATTTGGTACTAGTAATTGGTGAGTTCTTGTCTTAGAACCATGATCCAACTCTAAGAAAAGTGCCTCTATATTTTCCAGCTCAAGGTGATTCCTAAAAATGTCAAGAATCTTGTTCTATGTGTCTATTGGAATCACATCATATCCTGTTAAGCGTGGGCCTTCCCAACAGGATGTTGTATGCCGAAGGAGCATTTACGATGAGGTACTTGATTTTCTCCGTCCTCGAACCAGCCTCATCTGTAAACGTGGTTCTCAACTCAATGTACCCCCTGACCTCCACCTGGTCACCAGCGAACCCATATAGGCACCCTCCATAGGGCCTTAGCTGGTTGAGGGGTAACTCCAGCTGCATGAAAGTCGACCAGAACATCACGTCTGCCGAACTTCCCTGGTCCACCAGAACTCGGTGGACCTTCCTTCCCGCCGTAACCAACGAAATGACTATGGGATCGTTGTCATGGGGCACAACGTCCCGAAGATCCTGCTTGGTGAACGTAATGTCCACTTCCGGCGAATGATCTTCAAACATATCCACTGTGATCACCGACCGCGCGTACTTCTTCCTCTGCGATGCGGTGCATCCACCACCTGAGAAGCCTCCTGCGATGGTGTGGATTTCCCCGTGGATAGGCATTTCGTGTTGCTGGGCTTCTCCACCTGCTGGCTGGGAACTCGACGCTCCCCCCGTCCTCCTATCCAGCAGATAGTCGTTTAGGAACCCGCTCTTAACCAGATCATCGAGCTGATACCCTAAGGACAAACATGAGTCCAAAGTGTGGCCAAAGCCCTGGTGAAACTCACACCAGGCGTTTGGCTTTGGTCCCAGCACCTTGTCGCCCACCTTCTCAGGCGCTTTCAACCTGGCAGATATGTTGGGAATGGCGATCAGGTCCGCTAATCCCATAACAAACTTGTGCTTAGGCGGGCGATTGTATTCCCGGCGTGCTGGTTGCTGGCGCCCCTGGCTCCTCCCCTTGTTTCTCCTATCGTAAGGATGGCGAGTCCTCTGGTCCTTCCTGGCCGCCGCCGCTGTTTCCAGCACCCTTTGCGGCTGGATTCTGGTCTGGGCGCGTGGCCTAGCGGGAGCCACGCTCCCTCTCTTCTCAGCGACCTCACTTTCGTCGGCGATGTGAGCCACCGCAAGTCGCCTGACTTCAGCAAATGTTGCAGGGTGAGCCCTGATCAAGGCCTCGCAGAATGGTCCCGGCAGCACACCCTTCTTGAATGCGTAGACCAGCATTTCTTCATCTTTGGCCGGCGATCTGACCATCTACGCTCCAAAGCGATTCAGGTAATCTCTGAGGGACTCTCCCTGGTACTGCCTTATATCAAACAGATCATAAGACACCCTGGGCGGTGCCTTGTTCACGATGTATTGCTCGACGAAAACCTTAGAGAACTGCTGAAAACTAGTTATGTGACCGTTAGGTAGGCTCACAAACCACTCCAACGCCGTTCCCTGGAGCGTGCTTACGAACATCTTGCAATACACGGCGTTTGACCCTCCCGACAGCATCATCTGCGTATGGAACGTGGTCAGATGGGCCTCTGGATCCTCCACGCCGGTAAGGACAGCCTTGACAGGGACCACGCTCATAGGAATGGGCGTGTCAGTAATCGCCTGAACAAAAGGCATAGGGAAAACGCGAGGTGGCGATGACGGCGCCACCTCTTCAGCAGAAGAACGCCCTTGCTGCTCCTGAAGAGCTTGACGCAGCTCCTCAGTCACCTTGCTGAGCTCCTCATTCCTGGCACGAGAGGCGACCAGGTCCTCATGCATTCTCGCCTGCTCTATGCGTGAGGCTTCCACAGTTGCCTGCAACGAACGCATCATCTCTGCCATCTGCGCCATGGTCATGGCAGCGGCGCCTTCGGCAGCGACGGGCGCAACTGGACTTGAGCGATTGCTTCTCATTTTTCTCATGAAACTCAGCGAATCACAGAATGCAGCGGACAACACTTACTTCAGCGACGATTGAGTCAGCGATCAATCGGAAAAACTGTGCGAAACTCCGGGAGAAAACTCAAGAACACCGTAAACCTTCAAAGAAACTTGTAACTTCACCAACAACCACTGCTCTTCAAGCGGACAACCGAACGGATGAAAGAACTCAACTCCACCGAACAAATCGCGCGAAAACAGCAGGAAAACCTCACTTCACCGATCGAAAACCCGAGCGAACGGTGTAAAACGCGAATTCACCGAACAAATTTCAAGCAAACAGCGGACGATGGTTGCACCAGCACACAACCACGCAGAAAACTTCGAAAACCTCCAAGAACTCACGCTGTTGATGGGAGCAAGTTTTACACGGCCCCACGGTGGGCGCCTGATGATCTTGCCTGTTGACTAGAACGCTGGAAACTGCCTCGTCAAAGGATCGACGTGTGCACCGCTTCACACCTCCGTTCCTCTTCGAGATCCACCTCAAGAACCTGCAAAGAAACAGAGCGGCGCCGCTGCGGCCGATCGCACTCCAACGCCCAAGTCACCAAATACTAAGAGAACAAGAACCGTGCAAATCCTCTCTCACAGTCAGCTCTATAACTCGCAAGCGTAAAGAGTATAATCTGAACGTGCGTACCTTAGAAAGTTCGTTGAGAACTCTTATATACCTGGTTACTTTCTCTCTCCTGGCAGTTACAGACTTGGACACGTGGCTCGTATCCAACTGTACACGTGCCATCATCTGGAGCCTCCTTGACTTGGGCGCTGCTTCTACTCTTGTTTTACTAAGTTACCTATGCATGGTACTGCCCAGTACATAGCCAACTTGGGAGTGCGATCTCTACTGGAACTGGCGAGTTAGGGTGCCTTCGTACACCTTCCCTGTGGTCTCGCCGGCCGCCTTCATAATCTGCTTCTCCTTCATCTTCGGCGATGTGCTTTTTCTGGCGATCTCCAATCGCTTGGTCGCCTGAGTTTACATCTGGCGACTTCATCTTTAACCCGGTGATCGCCTATTCTGGTACGCTGGAGATCGGAACACGCCAACTTAATTAACTGGCGACTTCACGAGCCCCCCGACTTCCTTCCCTTCTGCTAACCTGGCGCCTTGCCAACACGCCTATACTGTAGCAGGATGCCACGTCATCTCTCCCGACTACCAGGGCGGTACAAGAACATTTGAATTAGTTGTATCAATATCACTATATTGATTCTTTTGCAGAATGGTTCTTAAATCATCCATATCAGGTTCATCCATAACAGATTTAGGCACAGAACAATTTGTTTCATCAAATACAACATGTATAGATTCTTCTACTGCAAGCAATCTTTTGTTATACACTCTATAAGCATGTCCATTTATAGCATATCCAATATGTATTCCTTCATCTGATTTAGGATCAAATTTCCCCAGATTGTCTTTACCATTATTTAGAACAAAGCATTTGTAGCCAAAAACCCTAAGATGACTAATGCTAGGCTTCCTACCTTTATACAATTCATAGGGAGTTTTCTTAAGAATAGGTTTAATCAAGGTTCTGTTAAGCACATAAGAGGCAGTGTATACTGCATCTGCCAAAAATATTTAGGTAAGTCAGATTCATTTAACATGGTCCTAGCTAATTCCTCTAATGATCTATTCTTCCTTTCAACTACACCATTTTGTTGGGGTGTCCAAGGAGCAGAATAGCTATGTGTGATCCCATGTTTTTCACAATACCTATCACATTTTGCATTTTGAAACTCTCCCCATGATCACTACGAATCTGTTTTATTCTATTTTCATTTTCATTATGCAGAACCTTAGCTACTTTCTTAAAGGCTTTATATGCATCATTTTTAGAAGCAAGAAACAAAGTCCATGTATATCTTGAAAAGTCATCAACAATCACCAAAGCATAGTAATTTCCAGCTAAGCTAGCAGTCCTAGATGGTCCAAACAAGTCCATGTGTAAAACATCCAAGGCTTTATTCTTAGAAACCACATCTTTAGATTTAAATGAAGTTCTTATCTGTTTCCCTTTACACAAGCATCACACAATCTGTTATTTTGAAACTTTATGTTTGGTAAACCAGAAACAAGTTCCTTAGACTTCAGCTTATTCAAATGATTTTTATGAATATGAGCTAGCCTCCTATGCCACAGCCAAGACTCATCACTTTTAGACAACAAACACTCATTTTCAGAACAACTATTCATAATATCTAAGAGATAGATGTTGTTTACCCTTTTTCCTGTGAAAAGCACCTTACCAGAAATTTCATTTGAGATTGTACAAGTGTTGGCTTCGAAATTAACCTTGTATCCCTTGTCACACAGCTAGCTAATGCTTAGAAGACTATGCTTTAGCCCTTCAACATACAGTGCATTCTCAATAGTGGTTGAGTCTGCAGTACCAACATCTCCTCTTCCAAGAATTCTTCCTCTATTATTATCTCCATATGTGACGTGTCCTTCAGCTTTAAGTTTCAGATTTGTGAATTGAGTAACATCACCAGTCATGTGCTTTGAGCACCCGCTATCCAAGTACCACTGATTTTTCCTGTTGTTTTCTGCAAAACGAAACAGATTTAACACATATGGTACCCCTTTCTAGTTTAGGGTCCAACATTATTAATAACCTTCCTTAGGAAGCCATTTGGCTAACCCTTTAGGAACAAGGTACCTTCTAGCTTTACATGTTCTAGAGATATATCCATTTTTCATACAGTAAAAGCAAGATGCAGTATGCATAGTATTTGAACTGCTAAAAGAAGAAAAACATGTTTTGGAAGGAACAAAAAAACTGGATAGCTTTTTAACATTGTTCTTCATTCCAGGATTGTATCCTAGACCATTCTTATTAAAAACAGCATTTTGTGAATCCAACAATGTTTCAAGATTTTCTCTTCCTTTGGTGAAACTTGATAATGTTTTTAGCAAATATTCAACTTGTTTTTCCAGTTTCTTACAATTTTCACAAGTTTTTATTGATGCATGTAGACATGTTAATTCAAGGCTAACCAAGTCAGTTTTAGCTTTGTGTAATTCTTCTTCAAGAGCCTTAACTTTAGGTTCCAATACCCTATTTACTTTATTCAGTTTGTTACATATGACAACCAATTTATTTGCTTCATCATGTGTTTCCTTAAAGGCAATTAATAGCTAATCATAATTTTCAGAATCAGTTGAATAGTCACTTACTGAATCAGATGCTGATCCTTCATCATTCACCATGAAGCACAGATTTGCTTCTTCACTTCCAGTTGAAGAGTCACTTGTTGAGGATACATCATTCTCTTCCCAAGAGATATAAGCTCTCTTTCCTTTGCCTCTTTCACTCTTCTTGCTTGCTGATTTTTCTTTGTTTTGATTGTTTGGGCAATCAACCTTTATATGACCTAGTTTGCCACAACCAAAGCAAGTATAACTACAAGAATTTGAGTCATTGGATTTAGAATACCTTTTTCTTTATTGAGTTTTGTCTCAGTTCTTTCTTTTAAGAAACCTGCTGAATTTTCTGGTGAGCAGACTCAAGGTCTCATCATGTTCAGGATTCTCTTCTTCTTCACTTGTATCATGTTCCATGGTAGTTTTCAAGGCAATTCCTTTGGCTCTCTTCTCCACAGTTTCTTGTTCTTTCAATCTTTTCAGCTCTAGTTCATGCTCCATCAGCTTTCCAAAGAGTGCAGCAGTGGACATCTTGGTTAAATCTCTAGATTCTGAGATTGTTGTTACCTTAGGCTGCCAGCTTCTATCAAGGCATTTCAGCACCTTTATGTTGAGCTCTTCCTTGTCAAAGACTTTACCAAGGCCAGTGAGGTGATTTACAATATGTGTAAATCGTTTCTGCACATCTGCAATACTCTCTTCTGATTGCATTCTGAACAGTTTGTATTCCTGAATTAGTGAGTGCTTCCTTGCCCGTTTCACATCATCAGTCCCTTCATGAGTTACCTCTAGTACCTCCCACATCTCCTTAGCTAAGTTACATTGAGAAACTCTAAAGAATTCATCCATATTTAGTGCAGATGTGATGATGTTCTTGGCTAGAGAGTCATATTGAGCCTTCTTCCTTTCACTTTCACTCCATTCAGACCAAGGCTTCTTTATTGTTTCTTGTTTGACAACCTGCATAGGTATAAAAGGTCCACTGACCACTGCATCCCAAATACCCATATCAATAGACTCCATAAAAATTTTCATCCTAATTTTCCAGAAAGCATAGTTAACACCACCAAACATAGGAGGTCTATTAATAGACGCACCTTCAGCAAAAGGCATTTTAAACTCAGACATCATGCATACACTTGAGCAAAATACAAGCCCTAGCTTATGATACCAATTGTTGGGTCTATTAATGTCTAAGTTCAAGAGGGGAGGGGTGAATTGAACATACAAAATTTTCGCAACCACAAACTGATTTTAGTATATCAGGGGTAAAAGAACAAATTGATTTTAGAATAAATAGATTGATTTTTACAAAACAGTCTAACACAAACAGAACTGCACCAGATTGGGATTAAGATCAGATAGTAAAAAAATAGCTAAATCAGATTGGTTCACTTTTAACAGTATTGAAGAACACACACTATGCTAAAAGAACAATCCAATTTATTCAACACAAAGCTTTATAGACAATGAATCTTTTACATGTTTTTTATGAAGAAGCTTGTTGGTTCTTAATTCAATTACAAACTTATATTCAGAAGCTTTGTTTATGATTAGAGAACTTTTCCAGATTAAGAAGAACAATTTTTATTAAGCCCAAAATTAACAGATTTGATTTCAAATGAACAGATTTCGTTCTTGACAGAATTAAGAAAAACCAGAAACAAGTGCAGGGATGAGAAGAGAAAGACAAGAGAGTTTTTATACTGGTTCACTCATCAAGAGCTACGTCCAGTTCACCTTACTCCAAGGTGGAATCCACTAAAACAGATACAAACAATTACAGCATACACAGCAGCTCTTGAACCCTTCAAGAACTTCAACAAACAATGCTGAAAAACACTATTCCAGCACACCTTGCACTCCAAGAAACCCTATCAAGAGTGACTAACACTTATACCTATTACAAGAATGAGTAAGGGAAAGATTACATCTGAAATTGTGTTGCAAGAACATAAACCAGTTGTTCTATTTGCTCCAAGACAGTACCAACACCTTCATCCAGCACAAGGTTTTTTAAGAACAAGCACACATCTATTGAAAACCTTTGCAAAACCTTTCCAATTCTCTTTCTCACACAAGAAATGTTTTATCTCTGTTAAAACTGTGATTGCTCAGCATCCCTTCACGTGAGAAGGGCATTTTATTTTATAGAGAACAGTTTCTAATCATTTTTCAAAAAACAGTTTCAGAGTAGTTTAAAAAACAACAGATTGATTCTAAAAACAACAGGTTAAATGTTAACAAAACTGTCAGCTCAGCTTAACATAAATAACAGACTGAGCTTTACCTTTGGTGCCCTAACAGAATTTCGAAAAGCCTTTTAACAGAGCAGAAATAAACCTATTGTTTCTCAAGAAAACAAATTTATTTTTGTACTGAATCAAACCTTTTAAGAAAACTTTAAAAAAAATGTCCAAAACCATTTAACCTCATTATGTGCTTGATCTTACTACCTTGATTTGGCATCTAGGATGGGTCATGCAGCAAAAGGCAACCTAGAATACACACAAACCTAAAATACAGGATCATCTAAGACATATTGCAACCTTCAAAGCAAATTACCTAAAGACTACATCAAACACACCAATGCAAGGTAGAGATGAGCTTCATCCATCTCCAACACATGAGTGTCTTATGCCACCATTGTAATAAAGCATAGTCTAAAAATTCTATAGTGGCTAGATGTACCCTTTGGTCTTCTTTGACCTTATACACATAAAAAATTTGCTCACATTTTGCTTCCCACCCCAAGTACAAATTATGATCTCCTTCACCATTAAAGGTAGGTAATTATACATAGGGTAAGTAAGGTTTTTCTTCATGGTGCCTTCTTTTTCTATGATGATGACAGTGGTGTTAGTGAGTTTGGTGGTATTGTCCTCCATCCGATTCTTCTTCATGGCCGAGGTGATTAGAAGCACCTCTTGAAGAACTTCTATGTGAATGGCGCCTTCCATGTGCAGAATTGTTGGATGTGGCATGATTTTCTTCAAGCCTTTGCAGCCTTGCTTCTAATTGTCTTATGGCTTCATCTTTTTGTGCAATGGTCTTTTTGGCATCCTTCAATTCACCTTTAATGTATGCTTTTGGTGGAGAGTTAGACTCGGATGAACCACTACTTGAATAATGTTCCATTTTAATAACAAAACAGTACACAAAAGAACAAACAATTAAGAGAAAACAAAGTTAGTAAAACAAGTGAAAAATGGAAAAGATGTTTACGGTTTTGTGACAAAAATTGTACTCAATTCACTCCAAAAAGAATTCAGTTCTCTTCCAAGCTAATCTTGTGGTTTGGTGATTCTCAAGTGAAATATGTCAAATCACTCACCCACTTTATCCAAGAGCATCCACCACAAAACTTAAAGAACAATAAAAGACAAACAAGAAAAAGGTGTAAACAAGAAAGGCTATAGCAAAAGGAATACAAGATATATGACAAACTCAAGAATAGTGAAGAAAAGACAAGCAAGAAAAATAAGGTACTCAATTAAAGGATGCCACACAAACGAAACTTAGAGAAAAGCACTAGAATAGATGAAGAAAAAAAAAAAAAAAACGAACTACTGGAATTTTTTTATAAACTGTGCGTGACTTGACAGATTTATCTGGAACTGTATAATGCAAACTGGATTATGAAATTTAAACCACAAAAAGTTCAAGATCTTATCTCAACAATGGCACTAGAATTACATAAAAACAGTAAGCCAATTAATTGTGATAAATTTTGCAAAATCACTGCCAGTTACTGTATTTTTTTCGCCAGAATTACACACTGGACGTATTTCATTTATCATTTTTTTTTGTACTTGGAATTTTGATGTACTTCTTTTTTCTACTTTTTTATAACACTTTGAAGAACTCAAATCCAGAATTTCAGAAATTTCTAGTAAGCAAAGAAATTGAAATAAATAGAAACAATCAGCACGTTTTCAAGAAAACAGAGGAAACCTAACTGGAATGAAAAACAGAATGAAGAACTTTAAAAGACAGAATAAAAGTGATGTTTAAGAACTTGTATAGGTCTATTACACAAGTATGAACTCAAAACTAAAAAGAAAAAGCACCAAAGGATCAAGAAAACAAACACATAAATCTGTACTCAACACAAAATCAAGAAACCAAAATTATCAAAAAAAAGGACTAGATAGAATTGATAACATTTTTGGAGAAACATGACTTTGACAAAACTAAGAAGGATTCAAAAATCAAAATGACACAAAGACAATGTAATAAGAACAAGAAAACAACAAGAAATACTCAAAAATAAACCTAAAACAGAAAGGTAAAGACAATAATGTAAATTTCTTGAATTAAAAGTGCCAAAACAACTCAAACATACACAAGAACACACCTAAGGCTCATGATACCACATGATATGATTCCAATAACATGATATGGATATAGAATGAATGGGTAACTCTAAAACAGCAAGTAAACCCCAAGAACTACTCAAGAACAGTTCAGGAATCACAAGAACAATGCCAAGAACAACAAGTTAACGCAGCATACAAAGGATTTACCAAATGAAATGAGCTAAACAATAAAACCCATGGAAAGGAACTTGAAAACAACAAGATTATCACATGTAATTTGATACCATATGGAACGAACCAAGAACAACAAGGAAACAACCAAACTGCACTGATTAAAGGAGAAATAAAGTGCAGGAAATGAAAGGGAAAACAACAAAGAACAGATTGCACCGAATGGAATAGAAAACACAAGCAAGAAACACAAAAATGGAAGAAAATGGAAGATGGAAAGAGTCACTTATGTGGTTGTAGACCAAGGGAGGATCTTCACGCCACTTAGAGGGTGGTTTACTCCAAGATGAGTGGTGGTGCTGCCACTTGAGAGTCCCAAGAGCTCACAAGATGAGACTAAAGAGAGAAGAAAAGTCAAGGCTCACAACTTTCTCTAAAATTCACTAGAATTTCATTACTTTCAATTTCAACTTGTTTTTACAATGAGGTATGGCTCTCCTTTTATAAGGTGGGAGATGACCGGCCCTCCAGGTAAGGAAGGAAGGAAAGACTCCTTCTAGTTCCTTCTATGAACAAAAGGCGTGTAACTAGGCCAAAAGTTGACCTTCCTAGCCATTTCTAAGTAACTAGTGACTAAAAGTGCCTTTACATGCATAGTTTATTTTGTTTTCCTTTTTAGGCACTTCCCTAAGGCTATCATATCCTATTTACAATTTAATACAAGAGATATTACAAAGAGAGATTTCATTTGACAATCTCTTCCCAATGATCTAGCCATGCTCCTAGTGATTCTTTGATTGGAGTGGGCTTGGGCTTCTCCATGAGTTTGGTCTTCTTCTTCTTGAATGTTGGCCTCCTTTTCATCTTGATTTGCATCACTGTAGTAGGCAGGACTCAAATCCAAGTTCTTTTAATGACAAAAGAAACATTAACAACTAGATTAATCATATTGTAATTTTTATTATACTTATTATTAATATAATTAATACTTATTATTAATAATAATAATAATATTAATCATAATAATAATTATAAAAATTATATTAATAACAATAATAAAAATTGTATTAATAATAATTATATCAATAATAATAATATAAATTATATTAATAATAATTATTATTATATTAATAATAATAATAATAATATAAATTATATTCATATTATTAATACTAGCGGGCACACATGCGCTCTAGCACTTATGTATCCACATTTTTTATTTTTATCATTTACATATATCTATGTTTAATATTAAAATTTGAATAAATAATGTTATTATTCGCACATTTATATTAACAATATAAATTTATAGTATATTATGAATAAAAAATATGATTATCATCATCATTATGTCAAATCATTGTTCCCCTCTCCAGTTTTCTCAATCATAACAACGGTTTCTTAAATAAATTTTAAAACTGTTACAATAGTATAGAGTAATTAGGAATAATAAATGTAATGCACATCTCAAACAGTTCTTTCAAATTTAATATTAACTATTTTTTTAGTTTTAAATTTAAGTTATTATAAAATGATGAAATAACCAAAATAAAATAATAAAATAAAATATTGATACAAAGATAAACTAGAAAAAAAAATTTATACAACCAAAAACCGTTATAATGAGAAATTTCCTCTATATATAGATATAGAGTATAAATGACTAAAATAAATTAATAAAATAAAATATTTGTTAATATTTGTTGCTGGATAACTAAATAATTTATTTTCTAAATAAGGTTATATAGTATTTTAATACTATTTTTTAATAAATAAGATAAACATAATTATATATTTATTTCAAGTGGAAACATATGTTAAAATATAAATATACTGAGATTGAATAATAAATTGTTAAAAAATTAAAAGTGCTTAATTTTATAATAATTGCTTTAAAAATATATTAAAATTGTAAAAATATTAACTAATTTTAGAAATTTTGTTCCTTTTCTTATATATTTTCCATCTTTCATTGTTAAGATTTTGAATGTTTATACCACATTAATATTTTAAAAATTAAAAAAAAATTGAATGTAAAATAAATTAATTAAGATTAGTTATATAATTTTTCTTTAAATTATTATATATGTTCATCATTCAATTTTTTTTTCACATTTTGCAATCATAAATACACTCTTTAAAATAATTATATAAATAAAGACAATTTAAAGATTATAAATATTAAATATTTATATTTACTTTTAATTAGAGAATTTAAAAATTGTAAATATTTTTTTTAAATAATATTATATAACATTTTAATACTATTTTTTTTATCAAAGTAATTAAAGTAAAGAAAAGTAAGTTAATAAATAATAAAATAAACATAGAAGGGTATTGATATATTAATTTCAAGTAAATTTCATATTTGTTAACAATATTAATTTATCTGCAAAGGAACTTATGTGATATTTCTTTATTATAAAATTTAAGAAAAAAAAGAAAAAATATCCAAAATATGAAATTGATTAATTTTAAATGTAAATGATAACATTATAAAATACATTTTTAACTGATTTCATAAGATTGTTATTGTCTTTAAAAACTCACATATTACAACCCAATAAAAAAAATTATAACTATTAATAAAACATGAAAACATACTATCAATTTATTCCTAATCTTTATTCCTCTCTCCAATTTTCTCTTTTTTCTTATTAAATTTTTTTTTATAATATATCAGTTTTTCACAAAATGTGGGAAGTATGATAAACAAAGAATGTGGTAAGTAGGTACGTGGGAAGGAAAGAGAGAGAAAGTGGGGAGTTGAGTAAGTGGTTTATGTGTTATGGAGGATCATAAAAACTGTTTCTTAAATAAATTTTAAAACTACTACAATAGTGGAGAATAATTAGGAATACAGAGTTAGCCGACAATATTTTTTGTTGCAGTACTTTATATTTAAGTAAGAGAGTTTAAGAAAAAATATAAGAAATATAGTAGGAATAGAAACTTAATTATCCACCAGTAATATGCAAGTAGGCAAACTTTAGAATAACATGAAATGAGAATTTAACCTTTTTCCAATATTAAAAAAAAAGTATGAGATTCAAAATCATGTGAATTAAAAGAAAATAATATTATTATTGTGGAATACTTTTATACTATATTTAATCCTCTCCACTCATCACCCTTAAAAAATCAGACCAAACATTCCACGAATATGAAAATACATTAGTCAACCGTGGTTGGTGGTGCCTCATTGTCAAGATGGTCAATCACCGGGGATTATTATTGGGCTGAGCATCAACATCATCAACTGGATCAACTTTAATATGAGGAGTCATCACCTGATCTCCTTCGAATATATCAACCATCATGCCTAACACCTAGAAGACAAAAGATACTAATTAGGAACCAAGGTCCAATTGCCTTCTCTTCCATGTAATTTGCTAACTATCATAATTGAGAATAAGTAATATACTAAATATAAAATAAGATAATAATAATAATGATTTAATATGACAACAAAAGTGTGATTACAGATCTAACTGAGACATTCTTTCTAAACTCATCCAAAAAAAGTTAAATATCAAATAATTGTTTTACCTTGCATACACTGAAAAAAAAATAACTTCCGACCAAAACTCAAACAAAACATATGAATAAGCAAACAAACACATCAGTGTTACGTTAATAATCATTTTCCCAAATTAATGGGGGTGAAGATGAAGGAATATAGTAGAATGAGAAAAGGAAGAATAAAAGTGATGCTTCTGGAGGGTTCAAGCAAGCGAGGTCAGAATCGACCTGGTTGAGATTAGTGAAAGGGGTCGCGAAAGGTTGGGGAGAACAGTTGATTCTCCTTCACCTAGATCAGCTTCTTCATTTTCTACTTCTTCCGCCTTCACTTGCTGTTCCAACAATTAAATAATCGAAATTATATAGGCTTCTTTTGTGCTTCTTTTATACTCTCGTAAGAGAGCATTGAGAAAGAGTGGAGGCTGATCAAAAGACAAAATGGATGTAGTGGATGAGACGGTTACTTTAGATTTTTTATAATAGTTGGTTGTAAATCGTTGTGTTTGGCCACTACTTACTCACGTTTCCTAATATTTTTTTTCTCTTTCATAATTTGAACAGACACTCTCTCTTTAAGCAATTGATCTTCAAAATAAACCATCTCTTTTAATTCAAAACCGCTCCTCCATTTATTCCAAATATTTAAATAAAATAAAAGAAATGATGCAATACCCAAAATAATAAAATAAAATTAAATATTAATTTAAGGATAAAATAGGAAAAAATTTGAAAGCAGTTAAAGAAGGGAATCCCTTTTATATATAGATATAGATTATAATCACATTAATAATATTAATATTAGTAATATTAGTAATATTAATAATATTACTAATATTACACCATGTCAAAAGATAAAAAAAAAAACAAGTTTTTGTCAATGTCTAGAGGGTGTGAAAGTGCCATAAAGACATTCCTCAAATATGAAGAGCCTAGTGTCAATGAGAGATTTGAAATTAATTGGGTTGAAGTCTCATGATTGGCACATCTTGATGCAATACTTGTTGCCGGTGGCTATTCGTGGGATTGTTGATTTTTCTCGGCAAGTGTACCGAATCAACTGTAATATAGTACTCTTTAAAGTACGAATGTCGAACCCACAGGGAACAATTCTAATTAAGATGTTCTATTATAAAACTCATTAAGTATAGAAAATAATTTTGAGAACATGTTCATAACCAAATTAAAGATTTCACAAGTAACTCAGAAATTTAGGGTTTGATTCAACCAAAACCAAAACTAACTTATCAAATACAGAGAAAGATACTTGGGATTGAATTGCGTCTATCTCAATCATCTGTATTTTTGAATAATACAATATATAATACTCAAAACTACTTATTCTCGATGCTTAATTTAAAGTCATTCACCTTGATTCCTCACAGATGAAATTCATAAGATAATTTCTTAAACACTGATTCCCCATATATTTAACAAATCATCCAGCATTAGGAACAAAATTATGATGCAATCAATAACCTGGAATCTATTCCTAGCATTACAAGTTATAAAGTATTTTCGTACTTTTCAGATCCTTAAAAGTACTTTCCAGTTAAATTTAAGGATCAAAATCAAGACTCCATTGATCAGATAGAATCAAGCAATAAGCATGAAACGAAAATACCAAGAACAAATAGAAAAGAGAATATTATATGATGGCATTTTCATGTGTTCTTCTTGAATCAAAGTAGAAAATAAGGTGCGGAAGCAATGGGTGAGATGATCAAGACCCTCCTAGGAGTTGTGTTGGCCTTGTAGGTGCATGATGAGTATGGTGTTTGAGTGGTTCGGCCAGCTCAAGGGAAAAAGGTGAAAAGGATTGAAGTTTAGAGCCTAGATTTCTAGGAGAAGTAAAGCTTGTGCACAAAAATGGCAGCATAACCTTACTCAATTAAACTTGAAAAATACAATGAGATAGCTTTCCTATTTATAAGCTATCTTGGACGTAAATGGTAAGCTAACTTCTAAGGAAAAGAAAACCAAAATTAAATCTAAATGCTAAGCCATGTGCCATGTGCAATGACCGGCCACACAACCCTAGTTTCTAGAATGTTTCCATCAAAAGTGCTTTCTACACTATCCTATCTACTAAGTACCCCTAATGGGCCTTTATGCAAACATATACAAAGCCTTCTCTCTTCCATCCGTGGCTTCATTTACTTGTGTTTGAGCATGTTTGGCCATTGATCTTGTAAGGGGGCCTAGACGGTCTAGCTCCATGGATAGCCTCCCTCCTTCACGTCCTAGACGCTCACCTTCACGTCCTAGACGCTCACCTTGGTCTTGGTCTAGACGCTCTCCTTGGCTTGGGCCTTGGCTTCCTTGGGTAGGTGTGCTTGGCCCTCCTCCATCATCCCCTCCCCCTTGGAAAGGATTTGTCCTCAAATCCAGCTCGTCATCGTCATTGGTACCTACAAATGGAGAAAGATCAATTACATTAAAAGTGTCATGTACTCCATATTCAAGAGGTAGGTCCAACTTATATGCATTGTTGTTGACTCGCTTGAGAACTTGGAAAGGTCCATCACCTCGGGGACTTAGTTTGGACTTCCTTTGATTTGGAAATCTATCTTTGCGAAGGTGAAGCCAAACTAAGTCTCCTTCCTCAAAAATTATTTCTCTCTTCCCTTTGTTGTTGTATTTTGTGTACTTCTCATTTTGTTGTTGTATTTGAATTTTAATCTTCTCATGCATTTTCTTGACAAAATCAGCTTTGAGTACTCCTTCCTTATGAACAAAATCTTGTGGATTAGGAAGGGGTATCAAATCCATGGGCGTGAGAGGATTAAAACCATATACTACCTCAAAAGGAGAAGCATTAGTAGTCTTGTGAACTACTCTATTGTAAGCAAATTCAATGTGGGGAAGGTACTCATCCCAAGATTTGTGGCTGCCCTTCATGATAGCCCTAAGCATAGTTCCAAGAGATCTATTGACTACTTCGGTTTGCCCATCCGTTTGAGGATGACAAGAAGTTGAAAATTGTAGTCTTGTTCCAAGTTTACCCCCAAAGAGTTTTCCAAAAGTGGCTTATAAACTTGGGATCTCTATCGGACACTATACTTCTAGGGAGACCATGGAGTCTCACCACTTCTCTAAAGAAGAGTTTAGAAATATTTTGAGCATCATCTACTTTGTGGCATGGAATAAAGTGGGACATTTTGCTAAAACGGTCCACTACCACAAAGATAGAGTCATGGCCTCTTGCAGTCCTAGGAAGTCCTAAAATGAAGTCCATGCTAATGTCTTCCCAAGGAGCATTTGCAATCGGCAAAGGGGTGTAGAGTCCATGCAGCATTGTTCTAGACTTTGCTTTTAAACATGAGATACATCTAGAACAATGTCGGTGGACATCTTTCCTCATGTGTGGCCAACAAAATTTTGCTTTTAAAAGATCTAGAGTCTTATCAACTCCAAAATGGCCCATGAGTCCCCCTTCATGTGATTCTTTGACAAGGAGTTTTCTATGTGTTCCCTGGGGAATGCAAAGTTTTCATTCTTTAAAAAGATATCCCTCGGACACATAGTAACCTCCTTGTGCTCTATGTAGACATTGGGCATAGATGGATGAGAGTTCTTGATCTTCTTGGTAAAGCTCTCTTATGTGGTCAAATCCAAGAATTTGGGCACCTAGTTTTGAAAAGAGTGTGTGCCGTCTTGAAAGAGCATCAGCCACTATATTGGTGCTCCCTTTCTTGTATTTGATTACATAAGGAAATTGTTCAAGAAATTCCATCCATTTAGCATGTCTCTTGTTGAGCTTGTGTTGGCCCTTTAAATATTTTAAAGACTCGTGATCACTATGGATAACAAATTCTTTGGACACAAGGTAGTGTTCCCAAGTCTTTAGGGCTCGCACAAGAGCATAGAGCTCTTTGTCATAGGTGGGGTAGTTGAGGGTGGTACCATGGAGTTTTTCACTAAAATAAGCAATGGGGTGTCCACCTTGCAACAAAACCGCACCTATGCCTACCCCCGATGCATCACACTCTATCTCAAAAGTTTTGGAAAAATTTGGGAGAGATAGGATGGGTGCATTGGTGAGTTGAGCTTTTAGCCTTTGAAAGGCTTGCTCATGCTTTTCATTCCAACAAAATGCAACATCTTTTTTTACAAGTTCATTCAAAGGAGAAGCTAGGCTAGAAAAATTAGGCACAAACCTTCTATAGAAGCTAGCTAACCCATGAAAACTTCTTACTTCACTTACATTTTGTGGAGTTGGCCACTCGCGGATGGCTTTGATTTTCTCGGGATCTACATCCACCCCCTTTTTGTTTACTATAAAGCCTAAGAAGACTACACTATCTACACAAAAGGTACACTTATCCCTATTGGCAAAAAGACTATTTTTCCTAAGGACTAGAAGAACTTCCCTAAGGTGGCTTAGATGGTCTTCTAGGGTTTTACTATATACTAAGATATCATTAAAGTAAACTACTACATATTTACCTATACAATCCCTCAAGGTGTGATTCATAAGCCTCATGAATGTGCTTGGAGCGTTAGTAAGCCCAAAGGGCATCACCAACCACTCATATAATCCAAATTTGGTCTTAAAAGCGGTTTTCCACTCATCACCCTCCTTGATTCGAATTTGGTGATATCCACTTTTAAGGTCAATCTTGGAGAATAGAGTTGACCCATGCAATTCATCAAGCATATCATCAAGCCTCGGGATTGGATGCCTATACTTGATGGTGATGTTGTTGATTGCTCTACAATCACAACACATACGCCATTTTCCATCCTTTTTGGGCACCAACAAGACAGGTACAGCACAAGGGCTTAGGCTCTTTTGAACCCAACCCTTCTCCAACAAGTCTTGAACTTGTGATTCTATCTCCTTTGTTTCCTCGGGGTTGGTTCTATAAGCAGGCCTATTTGGTAGGCTTGCCCCCGGAATAAAGTCAATTTGATGTTCTATCCCCCTAAGAGGAGGAAGCCCAATGGGTCCTTCTTGGGAGAATAGATCTTCAAATTCACTCAAAAGGTTTTCTACTTGAGGAGGTAAAACCATGAGTTCACTACTTGTGGCAGTGCATGTAAGTGCTCCTTTACAAAAGATAAGGCTTGGTTGTTCAACAAGAAGCAAGTTTTCAAAAACATTTTCAAGAGGTTTTTCTTGTTGACCAACCTTGTGGGAAGGAACACTCTTCTCCCACGCCTTTTGATCCCTAAGGATTTTCTCTTTTCTAGCTCTCTTTTTTTTTTGTTTTCCTCATCCCTCTTTTGTTTCATTTGTATTTGGTCTTTCACCACTTGAGAATGTGGTAAAGGACTAAGTACAAACTTCTTATACTTATGGGTGAAGGAAATCTCGTTAGTGAGACCATCATGCGAGGTTTTCTTATCAAATTGCCATGGTCTCCCTAATAAGATATGGCAAGCTTCCATAGGCACTACATCACATAAAACTTTGTCTTTGTAGTTCCCTATGGAAAACTTGATTTCCACTTGCTTGTCTACATGTAGTTCCCCATTTTCATTAAGCCATTGAAGTTTGTAAGGTTTTGGGTGAGGAACTACTTGTAGTTTAAGCTTTTCAACCATCCTAGCACTACAACAATTACAACTAGATCCACTATCCACAATGAGGGAACATATATTTTCTAAAACATTGCATCTTGTATGAAAGATGTTCTCCCTTTGTGTTTCCATGGATGTGCTAGGGTGATTGTTGAGGGTTCTCCTAATCATAAGCAATTCTCCCTCTAGTGGAGCTACCCTCTCATCCTCTCCCCCTTCCTCTCTCTCACTAGGCTCATCCTCGCCACTAGTGTACTCATCTACACCTTTAAGAAACAAAGTCCTTTGGTTTGGACATTGTGCTTGCACATGCCCTCTACCATAGCACTTAAAACATTTAACATCTCTAGCTCGGATGGGTGGGGTTGAGGTTTCTTTGGTGAAGGGCTTGGTAGGCTCTTTTGGTTTTTCCTTGGATGTACTACCCTCCCTTCTAAACTCTTTCTTGGGATAAAAGCTAGAATAGGGGCTCACCTTTTGACTTGAGGTTTTGCGCAAGTTTTGTTGCTCAACTTTAATGCAAAGTTGAACCAAATCATTCAAGTCTTGATAAGGTAAGAGCTCTACTCTATCTCTTATCTCAAGTGATAGGCCACTAAGGAACCTAGCTATGGTGGTTTCCTCCTCTTCTCTAATGGAGGCTCTCATCATGTAGAGCTCCATTTTTTGCCTATACTCTTCCACACTCATGTTCTTTTGTTGGAGTCTTTGGAGCTTGTCCATCAACTCCCTATGGTAGTAGGAAGGTATATGTCGACGTCTTAGGGCTCCCCTAAGGTCATTCCAATATGTAATGGAAGGTTCCCTATGAAGACGTCTATCTCTTTCGAGAGAGGTCCACCAATACATGGCGTTCCCTTGGAAACTAAGGGTGGCTAAGGGTACTTTTCGTTCCTCACTTACCCTATGGCAAGCAAAGAGTTGCTCTACCTTCATCTCCCAATCTAGATATACTTCTACATTTTCTTTTCCATGAAAATGAGGTAGGTCTACTCTTGTTTCCCTTGGCACCTCTTGTTCCCTTTGCCTAGTTCTTCTAGGGGGTGGTTGGTAATAATCATTGAGTCTACGGCTTCCCTCCCCTAGAGACTCAATACTTTGAGAATGGGATGCATGAGTTTTTTTTTATTTTTGTGATTTTTGTGACTTCTCTTCTTAAGCTTTAGCCAACTCATTGATTTTGTTCTCATTCTCCAATTGTCTAAAAGATATCAATTGTACCGCTTGGGATACTTCTTTTAAAAGAGTTTTCAAAGATTTTACTTCACTTTCTATAGACTTTGGAGAGTGAGAAGAAAAAGACATGGCTAAAACTTTGTGTATATAGGTGTTTTACTTTGAGAAAGTTTAGGAAAGTTAGAGAAGGTAGTTTTCCAGGTAAGGGAGGTGAGTCACAAAGGACTACTTAAGTACCAAGCCTTTTCCTTGCCAAAAGCTATCCCCCAATATCTTCACACAAGACTTTCTCTTAGTGAAACACTTAGAACACAAATAAGTTGAGAAATAAATGCAAGAAAATAATGCAAGCTAACTATGCAATCAAAGCTAGTCGGTTTAGCACACAAATTAAACAAAAATAAACATGCAAAACGTAGTTATGAAAGCAAAAGAAAAGCAATTACAAACAAGTAACAATTACTAATCAAGAATGCTATACTATTCGGCCCTAGGTGAGGCTTCTTAGACACTTTGAGCCCTTGAAGACACACTCACCGTCTAAACGTAATTAACAAGGTAATTAACAATAAAACAAGTTGCAAAGGAAATAAGAAAACTCCCTTTGTTGTTCCTCCTTTTGGTTAGTGCACTTCTTTGTTGTCTTGATTGTTGATCTCCTAAGTGTTTGTAGTGTTTGTTTCAAGAGAGCTTGTTTCGGCTTTGGCTTTGTCTCCTCCTTAGAATGTTGGCTTTAATTCTCCAATTTCCAGCACCTATTCACAAGGGCTAAACCTTAAACCAAGTCAAATTCCATGCACATAAGCACCAAGGGAGAAATTAAATTCCAGCACCCAAAAAGAGAGGTCAAGGAACAAAAGCAAGAAACAAATTTAATTGAAAGAAAACAGTACCACCAAAAGGATTTATAATATGACAACTTAGAAAGAGATTCAAGAAATTAAAGCAAAAAATTAAAGGTACTCAATAAAAGGTTGGCACACAAAAGAATTCCTAAAGAAAAGCACTAGATTAGATGACCAAATAAAAAAAACAGCACCACTGGAAAATGTTGTGGGCCAGAAAACGTGTTTGTTCCCCGATTTATGCTGATCTGTATTTTTGGAATTTGGCTCTGAAATTTGTTATGCAAGATATTCAGGATCTTATCTAAAATCTGGCTTTGGATTCACTCAAAACGGATGCACCATTTTTTTTTAATAAATTTTGCAAAATTGGTGTTCGGTTAGGCCAGCTGGAGCGCTCAAGATTTGCACTCTGATTTTGTAAGATTTATCATTTTTTTTTTCTGTTGCTTCTTTTGACCTCATTCTTTTTTTGTCTTTTCTATAACACTTTAAACTTGCATTTTCCAGAAAATCAGAATTTTCCTATGGGTGGAAATATTTTTCTGGGTTAAAACAGCCAAAACAGAGAAGGTGTAAACAGGGGAATCCTGGAAAACTGGAAAAAACAGCAAGATAACCAAACTTTAACACAATGGAATTGTAAGAACGGAAATTGTGTAAGAACTAAGACACAATTATGAACTCAAACTAAAAATAAAAAGGCACCAAAGGAGCAAACGACAGCAGATTCAAGCAAATAAAGAGACCCAAAATCAAGAAACAATTAAGCCAATAATAGGACTACTAAGAATTGTTGACAAATATGGATTCACATGACTTGAGACAACATTTATAGATTCAGAAAATAAAGACTCAAAGCATAAAATGAAGCAAAATTAAGAAAGCAAAAAGGACTCAAATTCCTAAAAGAAAACAGCCACTCAATGGTGTAAGGAATCCTATCACAAGCTGCACAGAATTTGTTCAAGATCAATTGAACAATTGTGCTTCGGTTGGATCTTCCATAAGCACACCAAGAACAATTTAAAAAGTAAAAAACAGCAAGACAAGTATGGAATTTAAATGACAATATGAAATAAAGAAGAACTGAAAATTTAAAAGACCAAGCTACTCATCTTGAAGAACCAAAAGCTCATGATACCAAATGATGGCATTTTCATGTGTTCTTCTTGAATCAAAGTAGAAAATAAGGTGCGGAAGCAATGGGTGAGATGATCAAGACCCTCCTAGGAGTTGTGTTGGCCTTGTAGGTGCATGATGAGTATGGTGTTTGAGTGGTTCGGCCAGCTCAAGGGAAAAAGGTGAAAAGGATTGAAGTTTAGAGCCTAGATTTCTAGGAGAAGTAAAGCTTGTGCACAAAAATGGCAGCATAACCTTACTCAATTAAACTTGAAAAATACAATGAGATAGCTTTCCTATTTATAAGCTATCTTGGACGTAAATGGTAAGCTAACTTCTAAGGAAAAGAAAACCAAAATTAAATCTAAATGCTAAGCCATGTGCCATGTGCAATGACCGGCCACACAACCCTAGTTTCTAGAATGTTTCCATCAAAAGTGCTTTCTACACTATCCTATCTACTAAGTACCCCTAATGGGCCTTTATGCAAACATATACAAAGCCTTCTCTCTTCCATCCGTGGCTTCATTTACTTGTGTTTGAGCATGTTTGGCCATTGATCTTGTAAGGGGGCCTAGACGGTCTAGCTCCATGGATAGCCTCCCTCCTTCACGTCCTAGACGTTCACCTTCACGTCCTAGACGCTCACCTTGGTCTTGGTCTAGACGCTCTCCTTGGCTTGGGCCTTGGCTTCCTTGGGTAGGTGTGCTTGGCCCTCCTCCATCATATTATATATATATATATATATATATATATATATATATCACCAAGAATACATTTGATCAAAGTAGATTACATTCAATCCCAAGTTAGAAAGCACTTAGCCATTCATGACAGCTTCTCCAATCTTCATTCTTGACCTGGATTGCATAAGAAGAGTTGATATGAGCAAGTTCTTCTCCTAACAACAGAGGTTTTCTTCTCTTTCTCTCACTAGCTTCTCTCTAAAAATCAATTCTTGTTTTCAACTCTCCTTTTTTCACTTTGTTCCAAAATTTATATATTGAACTTTAGCTCAAGCGAGCCAATTTAGCTTAAGCTAGAGTTTTCAGTGCATTTTTAGCTTGAGCTAGCAATTCTAGCCTGAGCTAGATTAGTACTGCACCTTTAATCAAATCTGGACAGTTTTAGCTTGAGCTAAATCCTCTAGCTTGAGCTAAATCTTCTAGCTTGAGCTAAATCTTCTTGCTTGAGCTAAATCTTCTTTTGATCCAATTAAGTTTTTGATTTCTTTCTTTCATGCTTCATATTCATCTGCAATTTACACAAAAATTGAGATTAAATTTCTTCATTTGTTTCTTAGTTCAAAATATATAATCAGATTCAATAATTCTCATATTAGGGTAATTTTCTTACATTAAGCAACAATTAAGTTCCAAAGTGTTCAATTTTCTCAATCATAAAAACTACACATTGACACTTATCGATTTCCCACCAATCTAGAATCTTGTTTGTCCTCAAGCGAAGTAATTGAATCCCAAAAAATATGAGTTCATTCTTCCCCAAAATCCTTAGAAATCAAATCTATAATTCGATATCAGAACAACTTCATGGAAAGAGCACAAGATAATTCAAAAAAAATTATGGTGTTTCCTATCAATTCAAACCAAGACATGATAAGATTGTATTCAATTTCCAAGGTAAACAATTGTTACTCTTCACTGAGAATCAAACTAAGGTATTTCTCTCTTCATTCCTCACTGGTGAGTGTTTTCCTTCTCTTTTCACTGATTTCCAAGCAAATTTAAGCTTGCCTTTCATTTCCAGTTGATTACAAACACTTTTACAAACATAGATCTTGAGATCTTTTTCAGGTTGTAATGAGGTTGGGTTACAAATAAAATTTGGTTTTTCCAGGATAACAAAATGCACACTTAACAAAAGAATAGCATATTTGCAATTCAATTTCTAATTGTTTTATTCATTATCCCTTCCATAAGATTCATCTACATTACTTCCCTTTTTATTCTTGTAATCCCCTTTTATTTTCTTTTTCTTCTATTTCTTTAGAAAAGAGAATGAGAATGTGGATTATTTTGTAATCCCTTTTTTTTTTCTTTTTGCTTATTTTTTTTCATTCTCAAGATCCCAACAGCCACACCAAACCCAATTCTTCTAATTATAGAAATTTGAATTGCACCTATGCTCTCCTTTTGTTAGCATACCACAGGGTAGGACAATATATGTATATCAGAAGCTAGGGTGCAATAAAAAAAAATTTAGCTCAAAAAGGGTTATTTTTCTACACATTTCATTATATATTGCAAAGGTTAGCTGTTTGGCCCTGAGTTTTCTCACATCCAACTCTATTAAACATGCTTCAATCATCTCCATATTTGATTTTGTGATGCAAATTGACTAGAAAAATAGGCAACCTCAATTAACTCTTCACTAGTGAAAGTCTCTCAAACTGTGTAAAGGTTTCACATTCTCACTTGGTTGGTTAATTTCAATTTCTCATTTGTTCTCAATCATTGCTTTCAACTATTTACCTTGTTCCAACTTTTACACATTAGTATCCTTTCTCAATTTGAGTGATAGTTCCAGCCAGAAATTCTTTTTCAAATTAAGTCCCTGATCAATCCATTTGATTGTTTTAATTTAGAACTATTGTTTGATTTCTTTTTCCAAAAAAATTATACCATCATCTATCTATATACAAGATTTCACAAAATATGCAAACATCAACCACTATACTAACATAAGTTTGCCATCAACAAAAGCTAAAGTAACAAATATTAAACTAAACTGCTAAAGTCAACTAACTAAACTAAACCACTTAAACTAAATTAATACTGAAATTAAAGTTAAACAAAAAAAAAGATAAAACCAGTTTTTTGTTCATTGTGCATGAAAAGTATCAATCTCCTCTGTGCCAACATCATCATTCTGAACATGGTTTGGATCTTCATCTCCTGTTGCTCCAGATGGTCCAGCTCCCTTTTCTTGTGCATCCTTTGTATAGAAGCCAGTAACATATGTTGGGTCCAATAGTGTCAAAGTTCAAGAGGGGAGGGGGGGGGGGGGTGAATTGACCTTTTAAAACTTTATCGCAGAATCAGTATTTATCACAGTACACAGAAAATAAATCGATTTATTTGGAAATGAACAGATTTATTTTGGCACTGTTTATGTTTGAAAACGTTTAGCCAAGTTATTCTCGAGGTTGTACAGATTAATTTGCAAGCCACACACACAATGATATTAGAGAGAAAACAATGAACAGCAAAAACAGTAACCTTCAATATTTAAGCAAGTGATAAAGCTTCAATTATTAGCTTATCAGTCAATTGGGTAACCTATCACAAACAAGTTGTTCCAGTTGTAATTAACAGTTCATATAATTTCATAACAGAACCAAACTGATTTTCGATAAAATAAGAATAGTATGAACAAGTCCAGAAAGAACAGATTTATTTTTAATTGAACAGATTCAATTTCTGGCAGATTAACAGATAAGCACTCAAAAGCAGTTAGAGAATCTGTTATGTGAAGGAGACTTAGTCAACCATTCTGGTGCAGGAACAAAACGAAAAACCGTTAAGATAAACATGGCACCAGATTAATAAGAATCTATTCATTTACAGATGAACAGATTTATTTTTCAAAACGATAACAGAAAAGACTTAACTATCAAAACACAGTCGTTTTGAAAGAGAGAAGACTTAGTCAAAATACTTGATGCACAAAACCTGATTTTCAAAAGCCTTAGTCAATGCACCAGTTTAAAAAAAAATCTGTTTATTTAGAAAAGAACATATTTATTTTTATGCAGTAAAGGTGTTTTTGCAAAACATGTGAAAAACAGTTTCAGAAAAATTATGCTTGCTCTTATCACATGGTCAGGGGTTAAGAGGTGAGTTACCCAGCAAAAAGCCTACTCTTAAACAACCTCTAACCTATACCTAAGACATTCTTAAAGCAAATACAACTATACATGAAATGTACACAAATGGCTTCATCAAACACATGTCTTGAAGGAGCAGCAACCATCTTCAACAATCTCCCGCTGTTTGATGGAGACAAATCCCCACAGCCCTGTTGCTTTAAGAACCTGTACTGCACCAAATACTAAACCAGAAAATTGAAACATTGCATAACATGTAAATCAGTTTTAAGGTGCAGAATGTAACTTCCTGTTTCAGCTAGCTTCACCTAGCATGGTGAGCTATTTTTCTCCCCTATTGGATTCATCAAACAACATTTAAGCATAGATAAATATAAAACAGAAACACAACCATAACAGTCCAGAAACAAATACAAATTGTTCAACATTACAGAAATTAAAAACTGATAATCGAAAGCATGGAAAACAAGATACTTCTAATCTTTGTAATATAACTCTGCAAGCTGCAACTGAACTCCTTCAATTTGGTCATCAAGATGCTGAAACCTTGCTTGAGTGGTCTCAAAATATGCTCTCTGTTCTGTTGTCATGGCATCAAGGCGATACAAAACTTGCCTTTCAAACATGGATGATGGTTCGCCTCTGTATTCTGGAGTTTGATAGGCAACAATAGCATTCTGATGAGTTGCAACAGCCTCTTCATGCATTGATTGTGGAGCCGGTGAATCTCCTCTGATTTCTACAGATGGAGAGCTTGTCCTATGACTTCCAGCATGACCAGCAGATGGCTCTTGCCTGTAGGAGTGATGGATAACATAACATGAGTGTTCTGCAGCTTGAACCGTGTCATCCTCCATGTGAACATCCTCATCTCCATCTTCATTGTTGAGGTTTGAGGCTCCACGTTCTTCTTGAGGATCATTACCTTTGAGAATCACCCAGCTGTCCTCCACTCTATGAAACCCCATTTTTGTGAGAGTTGAGTTGTCAATCTCACTCACAGCTTTGATGGTTTCATTTCGCTCATTGGAAGTGTCAATGCCAAAGTGGTCAATCAATTTTGAAACAAGTATAGCATAAGGAAAGCGATAATCAGTTAATCTTTTGGATTTCAGCATATGCTCATTGATGATATACACCCAGTTAACCTTGATCAGATTCATGATGCAGTATAAAAGGATTAAATCCTCTTCATGTAAAACATCATGATTTATACCTCTTGGGATGAGCTGCCATGCTATAATATAGGCAACAAGACGTGGTGTTAGGTTCAAATGACCTGCATGGAATCTGCTTATACTCTGGGCAAGGTTCCTCATACAGCTTTTGTAATACTGAAGTTTGTTGAACTCCTGAATCCCACTCGTGTTCCCCTTTCCAACCTTTAGACTAGAATATTTGATTCCAGCCACTGAATTCTAGACTTCACTAGTGACCTTCATTTTGATCCCTTTCACATAGGATACAATGTTCTTTCCATCCAAGGTTAGATTTGTGTAAAACACCTTAACTAAGTCAAGGTATACATTACTTGTTAATTCCAGCAGCTTTTTCAGTTTTTGATGCTTCAGTGCAGACCTTGTTTCAGCCAATTTCTCTGATTTCAGCCAGTTGAAATCAAGCACCTTGGGTATGTTAATCTGTTTTCTGCTCATTTCGTGAATGTAGGCATTGATACCCTCTTCATCTCCAGCAAACCAGCCTTCCAGCACACCTTGAAAGGTGCTTTGCTAGTTCTGATTTTTCTTTTTCTGTCTTGAAGAAGAAGCCATGGTTGAACCAGAATTTTCTTGTGTTTCAAATGGTGAGAGCCGAAAATGGACAACCAATGTGGGTAGCAAATTTTCACACAGATTTATATTGTAAAAAGAATGAGATGATGGAGCAGTTATGAATGGATATGCACGAAGATTTTATGCTCTGAAATTGTGCAGAGAATCTTTGAAAATATGCAGCAAATATTTAGGGTCACGAACACACATACCACACCTTAATTGAGCACCCAAACCATCAAATCGGTTACATAACCATGACCAAAACCGTCAAAGGTACAATGGTTAATGCCCACTAAGTCAGTCAATCAGTCAAAGATTAAAATTTCTCTTTTCTAGTCATCAAAGCATATCAGTACCAAAAATAAACACATTTAATTGCAAATAAACAGATTTAATTTTTCACTGCGAGGTACAATTGACATTTATAATTCCCAATTCATTAAGCAGAAAATTAAACCTATCTTTAGCCAATGGTTTTGTAAACAAATCTGCAAGTTGTAAATCTATACCAATGAACTTAATCATACATGTTCCATTAGATATGTCTTCCCTTAGAAAGTGATGCCTAATTTCAATGTGTTTGGTTCTAGAATGCATAACAGGTTTTTTGGTTAAGTTGATTGCACTTATGTTATCACACAGCAGAGGTATATGGTTAAGTAAGATACCAAAGTCATTCAACTGTTGTCTTAGCCATATGGTTTGAGCACAACAACTCCCTGCTACAATGTACTATGCTTCAGCAGTGGAGAGAGCAACACATGCCTGTTTTTTGCATTGCCATGAGATCAAGCTTGATCCAAGCAAGTGGCAGGTACCACTGGTGGTCTTCCTATCAATTTTGCAACCTGCAAAGTATAAATCAGAATATCCAGTTAAACTGAATGAAATGTTACCTGGATACCAAAAGACAACTTCTTTAGTTCCTTGTAAATATTTCAGAATCCTTTTGGCAGCATTGTAGTGTGATTCTTTAGGAGCAGATTGAAACCGAGCACACATGCACACTGCAAACATTATGTCAGGCCTGCTGGCAGTGAGATACAATAGAGATCCTATGAGTCCTCTGTATTTGGTTTCATCAATAGAAATTCCAGCTTCATCATGATCCAAGTGACAGCTAGTTGAGAAGGGTGTGCTGATTGGTTTGCACTTGTCCATTTCAAATTTTCTCAGCAGATCCTTGCAATACTTAGCTTGATTCAAGAAAATGCCATTCTTGAGTTGTTTGACCTGCAAGCCTAGAAAATAGTTCAACTCACCCATCATTGACATTTCAAACTCACTCTTCATGATTTCCACAAAAGTTTCACACAATTCTCCATTGTTTGATCCAAAAATGATGTCATCCACATATACTTGGACTAGAATTGTGTCATCCCCTTTCTTCTTGATGAACAAGGTCTTATCTGATGTGCCTCTGTCATAGCCTTGTGAGGTGAGGAAATCATTTAGCCTCTCATACCATTGCCTAGGAGCTTGCTTAAGCCCATAGAAAGCCTTTTTAAGTTTGAACACGTGTCCTGGATGCTGATGGTCTTCAAAACCTGGTGGCTGTGAAACGAATACCTCTTCATTTATATAACCATTCAAGAAGGCACTCTTCACATCCATTTGGAATAGCTTGAACCCTTTGATGCAGGAGAAGGCAAGTAGCAATCTGACAGCTTCTAGCCGAGCCACTGGTGCATATGTCTCATCATAGTCTATTCCTTCTTCTTGATTATACCCTTTAGCCACTAGCCTAGCCTTATTTCTGGTAATCACCCCATGCTCACCCATCTTGTTTCTGAATACCCATTTTGTTCCAATTATATTCATCTCAGGTATTCTAGGAACAAGAGTCCAGACCTCATTAAGAGCAAATTGATTCAGTTCCTCTTGCATGGCCAGAATCCAGTTGTTGTCCTTTAGGGCTTCATTCAGATTTTTGGGTTCCACTTGAGATACAAAGGCCATTGTTTCATAGAAGTTATTCAAGGATTTTCTAGTTGACACTCCTTTCTCAATGTTCCCAATGACATTATCAGGGGTTAGTTCTCTCGGGGTTTTCCACTCTTTTGACAAACCTACAAACACAGTAGGTTCTTGCATAGCATGTGTATCAGCAGTATCAATATGAATCGATTCATTTTGATTTAAAACAGATTTAAATTCATTACAGTCAAAGTCATCAACAACAGTTTTAGATATGTTATGATCCGCTTCATCAAATACAACATGCATTGATTCTTCTACTATGAGCAACCTTTTATTGAAGACTCTATATGCATGACCATTCAAAGCATAACCAATGTGCACACCTTCATCAGATTTAGCATCAAACTTACCTAAATTCTCTTTGCCATTATTCAACACAAAGCATTTTCACCCAAACACTCTAAGGTGGCTCACACTAGGTTTCCTGCCCTTATACAATTCATATGGAGTTTTCTTAAGAATGGGTCTAATTAAGGTTTTGTTTAACACATAAGCTGCAGTATAGACTGCATTTGCCAAAAAATACTTAGGAAGCCTAGATTCATTTAACATGGTTCTAGCTAGTTCCTCTAATGATCTGTTTTTCCTTTCAACTACATCGTTTTGTTGGGGAGTCCTAGGGGCTGAAAAGGTATGTGATATCCCATGCTTCTCACATAACCTCTCAAATCTAGCATTTTGAAACTCTCCCCCATGATCACTTCGAATTGATTTTATGCAGCAACCATTTTCATTCTGCAGAACCTTTGCTAATTTATTAAAAGCATTGTAAGCATCATTTTTATGTGTAAGAAACAAAGTCCATGTAAATCTAGAGTAGACATCCACAACAACTAAAGCATACAAATTTCCAGCCAAGCTAGCAACTCTAGAGGGTCCAAATAAGTCCATATGCAATACATCCAAAGGATTTTTTGTAGAGACAATATCTTTTAAATTGAAAGAGGATCTGATTTGTTTACCTTTCACACAAGCATCACAGAGCCTGTTATCTTGAAATTTAATGTTAGGTAAACCAGAAACAAGATTTTTAGATTTCAGTTTATTTAAGTGATTAGTATGTGAGCTAACCTCCTGTGCCACAGCCAAGACTCATCACTTCTAGACAGTAAACACTCATTTGAAGAGATAGTTTCCATGATATCCAAGATGTATATGTTATTCACTCTCTTACCAGTAAACAACACCTTACCAGAGGAATCACTTGAGATTGTGCAACCTTTTGACTTGAAGTTCACCTTGTATCCTTTGTCACAAAGTTGACTGATGTTGAGAAGGCTATGCTTGAGTCCTTCTACATAAAGCACATTCTCAATAGTGGTTGAGTTCCTTGTTCCAACAGTGCCTCTGCCCAAAATCCTTTATCGGTTATTATCACCATAGGTTACATGTCCCTCTGCTTTGAGCTTCATGCTAGTGAATTTTGTAAGATCTCCAGTCATATGTTTGGAACTACCACTGTCCAAGTACCATTGATTTTTCTTGCTGCCTTTTGAATCAGAGATTGACCCTTCATCTTTCATCATGAAACACATATTGTTTTCCTCACTCTCAGTTGAAGAGCTGCTGGTTGAAGATACTTCATTCTCTTCCCATGAAATGTAAGCTCTTCTCCCCTTGCTCCTTTCAACCTTCTTGTTGGCAGATTTGTCCTTTGATTGATTGTTTGGACAATCCATTTTGATGTGCCATGTTTTGCCATAGCCAAAGCAAGTATAGTTAGAGGAATTTGAGTCATTAGGTTTAGGATACCTTCTTTTCTGCTGGTTCCTATCTCTGTTTTTCTTCTTCAGGAATCTGCTGAATCTCTTTGTAAGTAGGCTGATTGTATCATCATGTTCAACATATCTCATTCTGTTCACTTGCTTTCAGTGCAAGTCCTTTGGGTTTTCTTTCCATTGTTTCCTGCTCTTTGAGTCTCTTGAGCTCCAGCTCATGCTCCATTAATTTCCCAAAGAGTGCAGCAGTTGACAACTTTGACAGATCACGACTTTCTGATATGGCAGTCACCTTGGGTTGCTAGCTTCTGTCGAGGCACTTCAGCACTTTTATGTTGAGTTCTTCTCTGTCAAATTCCTTTCCCAAACCAGTAAGGTGATTCACAATATGAGTGAACCTTTTCTGCACATCAGCAATGCTCTCCTCGGGTTGCATTCTAAACAATTCATATTCTTGGATGAGAGAATATTTTCTTGACCTCTTCACATCTTCAGTACCCTCGTGAGTGACTCCCAAGACCTCCCACATCTCCTTAGCTGAACTGCATTTGGATATCCTAAAGAACTCATCCATTGTTAATGACGAGGTTATGATGTTCTTGGCCACAAGATCATATTGAGCCTTCTTCCTTTCGGTCTCATTCCATTCAGATCTTGGCTTTACCACTTCTTCATCCTTGACAACCTACATTGGCACATAGGGTCCATGGACCACAGCCTCCCAAATAAACGAGTCAATAGATTCCATGAAAATTTTCATTCTAATTTTCCAAAAGGCATAATTCATTCCATTGAACATAAGTGGTCTACTAACAGAAGATCCCTTAGCAAAAAGCACTTTAAACTCAGACATAATTGCAAACAAACTTGATTAAAATACAAGTCCTAACTCTTGATACCAATTCTTGGGTCCAATAGTGTCAAAGTTCAAGAGGGGGGGGGGGGTGAATTGACATTTTAAAAGTTTCTCGCAGAATCAGTATTTATCACAGTACACAGAAAATAAATCGATTTATTTGGAAATGAACAGATTTATTTTGGCACTGCTTATGTTTGAAAATGTTTATATCAGCCAAGTTATTCTCGAGGTTGTACAGATTAATTTGCAAGCCACACACATACTCATATTAGAGAGAAAACAATGAACAGCAAAAATAGTAACCTTCAATATTTAAGCAAGTGATAAAGCTTCAATTATTAGCTTATCAATCAATTGGGTAACCTATCACAAAAAAGTTGTTCCAGTTGTAATTAATAGTTCATATAACTTCTTAACAAAACCAAACTGATTTTCCTGAAAATAAGAACAGTATGAACAAGTCCAGAAAGAACAGATTTATTTTTAATTGAACAGATTCAATTTCTGGAAGATTAACAGATAAGCACTAATTCGAGTACAGGGATGAAGAGAAATGAACACACAACAGTTATACTGGTTCACTCAAATGAGCTACATCCAGTCTCACCTAATCCAAGGTGAAATCCACTAAACAAAATGTACCAAACACACTTACACAGCCACTGTTCTTGAACCGTACAAGAAACTTGGCACACTTGCTGAAAAACCCTATTTCAGCACACACACTCTTCAAGAAACCCTATCAAGAAGAGTTTACAACCACACTTTTACAAGAAAAGAAATATGAAATGAATACACCTATAGAGGATGCAGAAATCTGCCTTAAACCAGTAGAACAGATTGCTCAAACAATAGCAGCACCTCTCACCAAGCTTTAGAAGCAAACAAGAACAAGCACACTTTTGATTTTTGAAATCTTTCAAGAACACATGCTAATTCTCTGTAAATCCTTAATTCTCTGATGTAAAACTTGTTTTCTCAATTGTATGATTCTTATCTAAACGCAGGAACAAGTTTTCTTTTTATAGAAAAACAACTTATAACAGATTTTCAAAAAATAGTTAAAGCTGTTATAAAAAGAACAGATTGAAAATAAAATGAACATATTTATTTTCAAAAGCAGTTAGAGAATCTGTTATGTGAAGGAGACTTAGTAAACCATTCTGGTGCAGGAACAAAATGAAAATCTGTTTAAGATAAACATGGCACCAAACTAAAAAGAATCTATTCATTTACAGATGAACAAATTTATTTTTCAAAACGATAACAGAAAAGACTTACCTATCGAAACACAGTCGTTTTAAAAGAGAGATTTCTTAGTCAAAATACTTTATGCACAAAACTTGATTTTCAAAAGCCTTAGGCAATGCACTAGTTTAAAAAAGAATCTGTTTATTTAGAAAAGAACATATTTATTTTCATGCAGTAAAGGTGTTTTTGCAAAACATGTGAAAAACAGTTTCAGAAAATTTATGCTTGCTCTTATCACATGGTCAGGGATTAAGAGGTGAGTTACACAGCAAAAAGCCTACTCTTAAACAACCTCTAACCTATACCTAAGACATTCTTAAAGCAAATACAACTATACATGAAATGTACACAAATGGCTTCATCAAACACATGTCTTGAAGGGGTAGCAACCATCTTCAACAACATCTTCCTCTCCAAATCTTATTTCAGATTCATCTCCAACTCTAATCCCAACTCCAGATGCTCCTGCTTCCCATGAAAAATTGTGCCTGTCCCTAGGCCAAGATAAATAATTATTAAATTCAGCAGGTGCCATCCATGGATTATTTTGACCTTGAGATGAACCATGGTAAAGGCCTTGTTGAATGTACAAAATGCCCTTATGGTTGGAGGCATTCTGCAGGTGGATGTGCTCTGTTGAGGCTCTAATATATTCCATGATATGCTCCATTGTGATTGTAGTTGGAGAATGTTGTTCTGAAAGAACCATAGAAGGTTGATCTTCAACATGAGATGGATGTGGAGGATGTGGTTGTTGATGAGCTTCTTCAAGATTGATACAATTTTGATCAGTGATTTTTTTGTCAATGGTAGGTCTGATTTTTATTGTTGGATTCACTGCCACCCCTTGACTTTCACATAGAGCTGTAATGAGTGTTGGAAAACCCAAGGAACCTTTGGCTTTTTCATTATTTTTATTTATTTCTAGCCTTGCAATTTTATACATATGATGAGATATGATTTGAGCCACATCAACCTTATAGTCGTCTCTCATGATAGTATAGAGCAATTGGCATCTAGGTAAATTCAGATCAGAGACATGTCCTAAAGGTATAATGTTAGTCAACAGAAAAGTCATCCAAACCTGAGCTAAAGTCTTCATGTCTTTTCTTTTGATCCTTAATAAGTGCCCAGTGGATCCTGTCTGGAATGATTTGTTTGGAATGCACAATTTTTCTACAATATATCTCTCGTTGAACCATTCATATATTAAATTTTTGATTGGTTGATAAGTACATTCCACATTATCTGGTAATGGATTTCCTAAAAAATGGTTGATTGCATTTCTGTCATAGTAAATCCATTTACCCTTGACTTTGACCTTCAAATCATTCGAATCTTCAACCCAAGCATTTGTATAAAATTCAGACACTATATTTGGATCATACTTGAGATAAGGATCTGCCAAATTTGTCCAATTTCTTTGCAGTAGCCCATTAAAAAAGGAATCAAATTCTTCAGGCAAAAGTATTACTTTCCTTTCTGAAATTAAGACCCAACTTTTCAGCTCTTCATATATTTGCTTCTTGTCTTTGTTTGGCTCAATGTTTCTTGGTGGGTTAGGTGACTCAACTCTAGCTCTTTTGCCTTTGTTAAACCGTGTTAGATTAATACCCGTTGTAGATTTGGTACGACCCATTTTTCTGCACATATAAGAATAAACATTTCTCAAAATCAAAGTGTTTTATTTGATTGGCATTTTAACAAACACTTGATATGCAATGTATAAAATGACATTCAATGAGTACTTTTTGTTTTGGTATTTAATCCATGGAAACAGTACTTAACTTTGATTATCCTATTCAACAATCTTATTCACATCAAAACATTCAAAATTTCAAAGAGATTGAATCTTCCAATTTAAGAACGAAACTGTAAAATGGAAATGGAAACACGCTTGACTGGACATGGTTGAATGGAAATGGCAACGGAACCATGAGGATGGGCCATGGAGATGAATAATTACTTACCTTGATAATGGAAATGTAGATGAAATGTTCGAGAATGGCTATGTAGATGAAAGCTTTGGGATGAAATTTTTTTAAAACAGAGTATGCTTGACTGAAAATGTGATTTTAGGGTGTAGGCTTTTCAAATGTAATTTTAAAATGGTGTAGTTTTTTTTTTTTAGAAAAAAATCCCACTAGCTTAGGCTAAATCCTTTTAGCTCAGGCTAAAGTTTGGCAGAGAGCAACAAATTTTCTAGCTCAAGCTACTAGCTCATTTTAGCTCAAGCTAAAGTTAGGCAGAGAGCAACAAATTTGTTTAGCTCAGGCTAGCCCATTTTAGCTCAGGCTAAAGTTTGGCCGAGAGCAACAAAGTTTTCTAGCCCAAGCTAGCTCATTTTAGCTCAAGCTAATGTTTGGCAGAGAGCAACAAATTTTCTTTAGCTCAGGCTAAAGTTGCAGAACAAAATTTCTTTCTTTTTCTGCATATCTAGCTTAGGCTAAAAATTTTAGCTTAAGCTAAAATTACCCTGCAGTGAAATTTTTTTCAAAAGTTTCATTTTGTCTTTGCCAAAAGTTTCAAACCTTTCTAAGCTTTCTTCCATCCATTCATTTCACCTAACATTTCAAACCTACATGACCATTTCACAAATCAAACTGGTTTTAAAGACATTAAATATTAAAACATACTACTAAATCAAAACAAAAATTAAAGACACATTTCAAAACAAAACACTGGGTTGCCTCCCAGCAAGCGCTCGTTTAATGTCATATACCTTGACGCTTGATTTACTTAAGGATCATTGAAGTGGATCATAGTGGTGTGCCTTTCAACTTCACCACCAAAATAATGCTTCAATCTTTGTCCATTGACCACCCAACTTCTTTTTGAGGCAGGATCTTCCAATTCCACTGCTCCATATGGTTTTACTTGTTTGACTTGGAATGGACCTGACCATTTTGATTTGAGTTTTCCAGGGAAAAGCCTCAACCTGGAATTAAATAACAACACCAATTGACCTGGTTCAAAATTTCTTTTCAAAAAGTTTCTATCATGATAAAATTTGACCCGATCTTTATAAAGTTTTGAAGATTGGTAAGCATTGAATCTTATTTCTTCAAGTTCATGAAGTTGTACTTTTCTCTTCTCTCTAGCGTCTTTAGGATCAAAGTTTAAAAACTTGATTGCCCAGTATGCTTTGTGTTCCAATTCCACAGGAAGGTGACATGTTTTACCATATATCAATTGGAATGGAGACAAAGATGTAGGTGTCTTAAATGTTGTTTTATAAGCCCAGAGAGCTTCATCAAGCTTGTTAGACCAACCAATCCTTTTTGGAAGAAGATACTGCTTTTTCCAAAATCTTCTTAATTTCCGTGTTAGAAACCTTTGCCTGACCATTAGTTTGAGGATGGTAGTTGGTACTTTATGTCTAACTCCATAGTGTTCTAAAACCTTTTGAAGTTGAGCATTACAAAAATGTGAACCTCCATCACTTATCAAAACTCTAGGAGTACCAAACCTGGTGAAAATATTTCTCTTGAGAAATTTGATTACAGTTTTGGCATCAACTTTCTGAGTTGCAGCTGCTTCCACCCATCTAGAGACATACTCAACTGCCAGTAAGATATATTCATTTGAGAATGATAATGGTAGTGGTCCTATAAAATCAATTCCCCAACAATCAAATACTTCAATCTCTTGAATGTTCTGCAACGACATTTCATGCCATCTTGTAATAGCTCCAGTTCTTTGACAACTATCACACTTCTGAACATGTTCATGTGCATCTTTGAACAAAGTTGGCCAATAAAATCCAGATTGTAACACTTTAGCTACTGTCCTTTGTCCATTGAAATGACCTTCATATGGTGAATTGTGACAATGTCATAGAATATTTTTAGCTTCATTTCTTGTAACACATTGCCTTATCATGTTATCTGCACCAATTTTGAATAGATAAGGATCATCCCATACATAGTGATTAGCATCTTTAAAGAAATTTTTCTTTTAATGCCATCCAAAAACTTCAGGAACTACTCCTGCAGCTTTAAAATTTGCCAAATCTGTAAACCATGGCTGATGGAGGAGGGCCAAGCACATCTAGCCATGAAAGCCAAAGCCCAACACTAGACCATGAAGAGCGTCTAGACCATGATGAGCGTCTAGCTAGAAGGAAGGAGCGTCTAGGACGTGAAGGGGAAAGGCTACCCATGGAGCGTCTAGGAAGAGACCTAGACCGTCTAGGGCCTATCACAAGGTCAATGGCTAAGCATATTCAAGCCCAATTGAATGAAGCCACGGATGGAAGAGAGAAAGCTTTGTACATGTTGCATAAAGGCCCATTAGGGGTGCTTAGTAATTAGAGTAGTGTAGAAAGCATATTTGAGTGAAACATTCTAGAAACTCTCTAGGTTTGGCCGGTCATGAGCACATGGCACATGTGCTTTGTGAATTGCATTTAATTTGGCTTTCATTTCATTAGACATTAGCTTAAAACTTACGGCCATTTAGCTTATAAATAGGAAGGACTACACCTTGTATTTGCAAGTTTATTGTGAGTAAAGTTATGCTGCCATTTTGTGCCAAGCTTTGCTTCTCCTAGAATTCTAGGCTCTAAACTTCATTTCCTTCACATCTCCTTGGGCTGGCCGAACCTCCCTATAATCATACCTATCATGCACCGTCAAGATCAACACCACTCTTAGGAGGATCTTGCTCACACACCTTCAAAGCTTCCGCACCACTTTTCTTACATGATTCAAGAAGACCTTCATGAAATGCCATCATTTGGTATCATGAGCTTGGGTTCTTCAAGATGAGTTGCTTTTGGTCTTTTCATTTCTATTTCTTCTTTTATTTCATGTTGTTTATCTTTTCCATAATTGTCTTGCTATTTTTTGCATTTTAATTTGTTTTGGTGTGCTTTGTGGAAGATCCAACCGAAGCACTTTTGTTCAATTGATCTTGAACAAGTTCTTGTGCAAATTATGATAGGATTCCATACACCTTTGAGTTGCTATTTTCTTTTAGGCTTTTGAGTCTTTATTGCTTTCTTATTTGGTTCATATTATGCTTTTGAGTCTTTCATTTCTGAATCCATACATGTTTTGTCAAGTCATGTTCATCCACATTGTCAACAATTCTTAGTAGTCCTTTTATTTGGCTTGATTGTTTCTTGATTTTGGGTATCTTTAATTGCTTTGAATCTGCTGTTCTTTGATCTTTTGGTGCCTTTTTAATCTTAGTTTGAGTTCATATTGTGTTTAGATCCTACACAATTCTATTTCACAAATTCCATTGTGTTTAAATTTTGGTATCTTGCTGTTTTTGTTTCCAGTTTTCAGAATCCCCTGTTTCAAATTTTCTGTGCTGGCTGTTTTGTTCCAGAAAAATATTTCCACTCATAGGAAAATTTTGATTCTCTGGAATTTTCAAGTTTGAAGTGTTATAGAAAGGACAAAAAAAGAATTAGTCCAAAAGAATCAACAGAAAAAAAATGATAAATCTTTTAAAATCAGTGTGCAAATCTGAGGCGCTACAGCTGGCGTAACTGAACACCAAAATTGAAAAATTTATTAAAAAAAATTGGTGCATGCTTTTTGAGTGATTATAAAGCCAGATTTTAGGTAAGATCTTGAATATCTTGCATATCAAATTTCAGAATCATATCTTAAAAACACAGCTCAGCATAAATTGGGGAAAAACACGTTTCTGGCCCACAACATTTTCCAGTGGTGCTGTTTTTTTTATTTGGTCATCTAATTCTAGTGCCATTCTTAGGATTCTTTTGTGTGCCTACCTTTATTTTGTTACCTTTTATTTGCTTGCTTAATATTTCTTGGACCTCTTTCTAGTTGTCATAATCTAACTTCTTTTGGTGGTACTGTTTTATTCAATTAAATTGTTTCTTGCTTTTGTTCTTTGACCTCTAATTTGGTGCTGGAATTTATTTCTCCTTTGGTGCTTAATTGAATGGAAACTTGACTTGGGTAAGGTCTAGTCTTTTGATAGGTGCTGGAATTGGAGAATTAAAACCTTCATTCTAAGGGGAAACAAAGCCAAGGCCGAAACAAGCATTCTTGAAAAACACTACAAACACTTGGAGGGCCAACAAGCAAAGACAACAAGGAAGTGCATTTAGCAAAAAGAGGATCAACAAAGGGAGTTTTTCTTAATTTCCTTACAACTTAATTTGTGTTAATTACCTCTTAATTACGTTTTAGACGGTGAGTGTGTCTTCAAGGGCTCAAAGTGTCCAAGAAGCCTCACCTAGGGCCGACTAGTATAGAATTCTTAATTAGCAATTGTTAATTGTTTGTAATTGCCTTTTCTTTTGCTTAGTAGTGACGCTTTGCATGTTTATTTTGTGTTAAACCGACTAGCTTTGTTAAATTAGTTAGCATACATTGTTTTCTTGCATTGAAAAAAAAAAGTTTTGATTTCTAAACTTAATTGTGTTCTAAGTAGTTTACTAAGAGGAAGTTTTGTGTGGAGACATTGAGGGATAGTTTTTGGCTAAGGCAAAGGCTTGGTACTTAAGTAGTCCTTTGTGACTCACCTCCCTTACCTGGAAAACTACCTTCTTTGACTTTCCTAAATTTCCTTAAGGTAAAACACTTATATACACAAAAACTTTAGCCATGTCTTCTACTCCTCACTCTCCAAAGTCTATTGAAAGTGAAGTCAAATCTATAAAATCTCTTTTAAAAGAAGTTTCATAAGCTGTACAAATGATTTCCTTTAGACAATAGGAGAATGAGAATAAAATCAATGAATTGGCTAAAGCCCAAGAGGAGAAATCCAAAAAATCACAAAAAAAAAAAAAAACTCACACTCATGCATCTAGGAGTAATGAGTCTCTAGGGGAGGGAAGCCTTAGAATTAATGACTACTACCAACCACCCCCTAGAAGGAATAGGCAAAGGGAGCAAGAGGTGCCAAGGGAAACTAGAGTAGACCTACCTCATTTTCATGGAAAGGAAAATGTAGAAATCTATCTAGATTGGGAGATGAAGGTAGAACAACTCTTTGCTTGCCATAGGGTAAGTGAGGAACGTAAAGTACCCTTAGCCGCCCTTAGCTTCCAAGGGAACGCCATGTATTGGTGGACCTCTCTCGAAAGAGAAAGGCGTCTTCATAGGGAACCTCCCATTACATATTGGAATGACCTTAGGGGAGCCCTAAGACGCCGACACATACCTTCCTACTACCATAGGGAGTTGATGGACAAGCTACAAAGACTCCAACAAAAAAACATGAGTGTGGAAGAGTATAGACAAAAAATGGAGCTCTACATGATGAGAGCCTCCATTAGAGAAGAGGAGGATACCACAATAGCTAGGTTCCTTAGTGGCCTATCACTTGAGATAAGAGATAGAGTGGAGCTCTTACCTTACCAAGACTTGAATGATTTGGTTCAACTTTGCATTAAAGTTGAGCAACAAATTTTACGCAAAACATCAAGTCAAAAGGTGAGCCCTTACTCTAACTTTTATCCCAAGAAAGAGTTTAGAAGGGAGGGTAGTACATCAAAAGAAAAACCAAAAGAACCTACCAAACCTTTTACCAAAGAAACCTCCACCCCACCCATCCGAGCTAGAGATGTCAAATGTTTCAAGTGCTATGGTAGAGGGCATGTGCAAGCACAATGTCCAAACCAAAGGACTTTGTTTCTTAAGGGTGTAGACGAGTACACTAGTGGCGAGGATGAGCCTAGTGAGAGAGAGGAGGGGGGAGAGGATGAGAGGGTAGCTCCACTAGAGGGAGAATTGCTTATGATTAGGAGAACCCTCAACAATCACCCTAGCACATCCATTGAAACACAAAGAGAGAACATATTTCACACAAGATGCAATGTTTTAGAAAACATATGCTCTCTCATTGTGGATAGTGGATCTAGTTGCAATTGTTGTAGTGCTAGGATGGTGGAGAAGCTTAAGCTACAAGTAGTTCTTCACCCAAAACCTTATAAACTTCAATGGCTTAATGAAAATGGGGAACTACATGTAGACAAGCAAGTGGAAATCAAGTTTTCCATAGGGAACTACAAAGATAAGGTTTTATGTGATGTAGTACCTATGGAAGCTTGTCATATTTTATTAGGGAGACCATGGCAATTTGATAAGAAAATCTTGCATGATGGTCTCACTAACGAAATTTCCTTCACCCACAAGTATAAAAAGTTTGTACTTAGTCCTTTACCACACTCTCAAGTGGTAAAAGACCAAATACAAATGAAGCAAAAGAGGGATGAGGAAAACAAAAAAAAAAAGAGCGCTAGAAAAAGAGAAAATCCTTAGGGATAGGAAGGCGTGGGAGAAGAGTGTTCCTTCTCACAAGGTTGGTCAACAAGAAAGGCCTCTTGAAAACGTTTTTGAAAATTTGCTTCTTGTTGAAAAACCAAGCCTTATCTTTTGTAAAGGAGCACTTACATGCACTGCCACAAGTAGTGAACTTATGAATTTACTTCCTCAAATAGAAAACCTTTTAAGTGAATTTGAAGATCTATTCTCCCGTGAGGGGCCCATAGGGCTTCCTCCTCTTAGGGGGATAGAACATCAAATTGACTTCATTCCGGGGGCAAGCCTACCAAATAGGCCTGCTTATAGAACCAACCCTGAGGAAACAAAGGAGATAGAATCACAAGTTCAAGACTTGTTGGAGAAGGGTTGGGTTCAAAAGAGCCTAAGCCCTTGTGCTGTACCTGTCTTGTTGGTGCCCAAAAAGGATGGAAAATGGCGTATGTGTTGTGATTGTCGAGCAATCAACAACATCACCATCAAGTATAGGCATCCAATCCCAAGGCTTGACGATATGCTTGATGAATTGCATGGGTCAACTCTATTCTCCAAAATTGACCTTAACAGTGGATATCACCAAATTCGAATCAAGGAGGGTGATGAGTGGAAAACCGCTTTTAAGACCAAATTTGGATTATATGAGTGGTTGGTGATGCCCTTTGGGCTTACTAATGCCCCAAGTACATTCATGAGGCTTATGAATCACACCTTGAGGGATTGTATAGGTAAATATGTAGTAGTTTATTTTGATGATATCTTAGTATATACTAAAACCCTAGAAGACCATCTAAGTCACCTTAGGGAAGTTCTTCTAGTGCTTAGGAAAAATAGTCTTTTTGCAAATAGGGATAAGTGTACCTTTTGTGTAGATAGTGTAGTTTTCTTAGGCTTCATAGTAAACAAAAAGGGGGTGCATGTAGATCCCGAGAAAATCAAAGCCATCCGCGAGTGGCCAACTCCACAAAATGTAAGTGATGTAAGAAGTTTTCATGGGTTAGCTAGCTTCTATAGAAGGTTTGTGCCTAATTTTTCTAGTCTAGCTTCTCCTTTGAATGAACTTGTTAAAAAAGATGTTGCATTTTGTTGGAATGAAAAGCATGAGCAAGACTTCCAAAGGCTAAAAGCTCAACTCACCAATGCACCCATTCTATCTCTCCCAAATTTTTCCAAAACTTTTGAGATAAAGTGTGATGCATCGGGGGTAAGCATAGGTGCGGTTTTGTTGCAAGGTGGACACCCCATTGCTTATTTTAGTGAAAAACTCCATGGTGCCACCCTCAACTACCCCACCTATGACAAAGAGCTCTATGCTCTTGTACGAGCCCTAAAGACTTGGGAACACTACCTTGTGTCCAAAGAATTTGTCATCCATAGTGATCACGAGTCTTTAAAATATTTAAAGGGCCAACACAAGCTCAACAAGAGACATGCTAAATGGATGGAATTTCTTGAACAATTTCCTTATGTAATCAAATACAAGAAAGGAAGCACCAATATAGTGGCCGATGCTCTTTCAAGACGGCATACACTCTATTCAAAATTGGGTGCCCAAATTCTTGGATTTGACCACATAAGAGAGCTTTACCAAGAAGATCAAGAACTCTCATCCATCTATGCCCAATGTCTACATAGAGCGCAAGGAGGTTACTATGTGTCCGAGGGATATCTTTTTAAAGAGGGAAAACTTTGCATTCCCCAAGGAACACATAGGAAACTCCTTGTCAAAGAATCACATGAGGGGGGACTCATGGGCCATTTTGGAGTTGATAAGACTCTAGATCTTTTAAAAGCAAAATTTTGTTGGCCACACATGAGGAAAGATGTCCAACGACATTGTTCTAGATGCATCTCATGTTTAAAAGCAAAGTCTAGAACAATGCCGCATGGACTCTACACCCCTTTAGCGATTGCAAATGCTCCTTGGGAAGACATTAGCATGGATTTCATTTTAGGACTTCCTAGGACTGCAAGAGGCCATGACTCTATCTTTGTGGTAGTGGACCGTTTTAGCAAAATGTCCCATTTTATTCCATGCCACAAGGTAGATGATGCTCAAAATATTTCTAAACTCTTCTTTAGAGAAGTGGTGAGACTCCATGGTCTCCCTAGAAGTATAGTGTCCGATAGAGATCCCAAGTTTATAAGCCACTTTTCGAAAACTCTTTGGGATAAACTTGGAACAAGACTACTATTTTCAACTTCTTGTCATCCTCAAACGGATGGGCAAACCGAAGTAGTCAATAGATCTCTTGGAACTATGCTTAGGGCTATCATGAAGGGCAGCCACAAATCTTGGGATGAGTATCTTCCCCACATTGAATTTGCTTACAATCGAGTAGTTCACAAGACTACTAATGCTTCTCCTTTTGAAGTAGTATATGGTTTTAATCCTCTCACACCCATGGATTTGATACCTCTTCCTAATCCACAAGATTTTGTGCATAAGGAAGGAGTAATCAAATCTGACTTTGTAAAGAAAATGCATGAGAAGATTAAACTCCAAATACAACAACAAAATGAGAAGTACACAAAATACAACAATAAAGGGAAGAGAGAAATAATTTTTGAGGAAGGAGACTTAGTTTGGCTTCACCTTCGCAAAGATAGATTTCCAACTCAAAGGAAGTCCAAACTAAGTCCCCGAGGTGATGGACCCTTTCAACTCCTCAAGCGAGTCAATAACAATGCATATAAATTGGACCTACCTCTTGAATATGGAGTACATGACACTTTTAATGTGATTGACCTTTCTCCATTTGTAGGTACCAATGACGATGACGAGCTGGATTTGAGGACAAATCCTTTCCAAGGGGTAGGGGATGATGGAGGAGGGCCAAGCACATCTAGCCATGAAAGCCAAAGCCCAACACTAGACCATGAAGAGCGTCTAGACCATGATGAGCGTCTAGCTAGAAGGAAGGAGCGTCTAGGACGTGAAGGGGAAAGGCTACCCATGGAGCATCTAGGAGGAGACCTAGACCGTCTAGGGCCTATCACAAGGTCAATGGCTAAGCATATTCAAGCCCAATTGAATGAAGCCACGGATGGAAGAGAGAAAGCTTTGAACATGTTGCATAAAGGCCCATTAGGGGTGCTTAGTAATTAGAGTAGTGTAGAAAGCATATTTGAGTGAAACATTCTAGAAACTCTCTAGGTTTGGCCGGTCATGAGCACATGGCACATGTGCTTTGTGAATTGCATTTAATTTGGCTTTCATTTCATTAGACATTAGCTTAAAACTTACAGCCATTTAGCTTATAAATAGGAAGGCCTACACCTTGTATTTGCAAGTTTATTGTGAGTAAAGTTATACTGCCATTTTGTGCCAAGCTTTGCTTCTCCTAGAATTCTAGGCTCTAAACTTAATTTCCTTCACATCTCCTTGGGCTGGTCGAACCTCCCTATAATCATACCTATCATGCACCTTCAAGATCAACACCACTCTTAGGAGGATCTTGCTCACACACCTTCATATCTTCTGCACCACTTTTCTTACATGATTCAAGAAGACCTTCATGAAATGCCATCAATGGCCTTTCTTGAATTGCAACGAGTTTTTCATCAGGAAACTCATCTATTACTTCTGATGCAAGTGCAGTAACTTCCTCATTTGCAAGTCTTGATAGGTGATCTGCCACATTGTTTTCACTGCCCTTTTTATCCTTTATTTCTAAATCAAATTCCTGCAGCAGAAGAATCCATCTTATTAGTCTTGGCTTGGAATCTGATTTTGTCAACAAGTACCTAATTGCAACATGGTCAGTAAAAACAATCACTTTAGAACCAATAAGGTAAGATCTAAATTTTTCAAGTGCATACACTATAGCAAACAATTCTTTTACAGTAGTTGTATAATTACTTTGAGCATCATTTAAGACTTTACTTGCATAGTGTGTCATCACATGAAAAAATTTCTCTTTTCTTTGCCTCAATAATGCTCCTACTGCGTAATCACTAGCATCACACATCAATTCAAAATGATAAAGCCAATTACGTGCAATGATTTTGGGTGCAGAAATGAGTTTTTCTTTTAAATTCTTAAAAGCAATTAAACAGTTTTCATCAAAATTAAATGGAGTATCCTTATTCAGTAAATTCTATAGAGGTTTTGAAATCTTTGAAAAATCCTTAATGAATCTCCTGTAAAAACCAGCATGACCCAGAAAGCTTTTGATTCCTTTGATATTGACTGGTGGAGGTAGATTTTCAATAACTTCAACTTTGGCTCTATCTACCTCAATCCCTTTACTAGAGATTTTGTGTCCTAAAATTATACCCTCTCTCACCATAAAGTGACATTTTTCCCAATTGAGGACAAGATTGGTCTCGACACCGTTTTAGTACGATATCTAAATTCTTTAGACAAGAACTAAAAGTAGATCCATAAACAGAAAAATCATCCATGAAAACTTCAATGCCCTTTTCTAACAGATCTGCAAAAATAGCAAACATGCATCTTTGAAAATTTGTTGGAGCATTACACAGTCCAAATGGAACTTTTCTATATGCAAAAATACCAAAAGAACAAGTGAAAGCAGTCTTCTCTTGATCTTCTGGATTTACAACAATCTGATTATAACCTGAATAACCATCCAAAACGAAGTCATAAGCTTTGCCTGCCAATCTCTCCAACATTTAATCCATGAAGGGTAGTGGAAAATGATCTTTTCTTGTGGCTTGATTGAGTTTTCTATAATCAATACACATCATCCAACCTGTGACTTTTCCTGTTGGAATTAACTCATTTTTTTCATCATGAATTACTGTCATGCCACCTTTCTTTGGAACTACTTGCACAGGACTGGCCCAGGCACTATCTGATATAGGATAAATTATCCCTGCTTCCAACAACTTCTGAACTTCTTTCTTTACCACTTCCTTCATAATAGGATTTAGACATCTTTGAGGCTGAGCTACAGGTTTGAAGTCTTCTTCCATGTGAATTTTGTGCATACAATAAGAAGGACTTATGCCTTTCAAATCAGATAGAGTCCATCATATTGCTCCTTTATTTGACTTTAACACTTTCACTACTTCCTCTTCTTCTTTTGCTGTTAGAGAGTTGCTGATAATGACTGGTTTCTCCCCATTTTTTTGCCAAAAAAACATATTTCAAATGAGTTGGTAGCTGTTTCAATTCTATCTCCTGAGGTTGAGAAATTTCTTCTTTGTTTAGATCTTGCTTTTGACTAGCATTATAAAGAATCTCTTTAGCCTTATCTAACTCTTCAACATAGTCCTGTATTTCTTTTCTTTCCCCTTCATATATGTCTTCAATACTACCCATGATAACTTTCATTAAAGATTCAACTGTTAAACATTTTTTCTGAGTTTCAAAACAAATATCATCAATCACATCCACTCTGAAACACTCTGTTTGATAATTTGAATACTTCATTGCTTCAAAAACATTGAAGCTTACTTCTTCATCTTGAACACAAACCTTTAATTTTCCTTTGTCTACATCAATTATAAATTTGGCAGTTTTCATAAATGGTCTTCCCAATATCAAAGGTACTTCAGCATCTTCTTCAATATCCATAACAACAAAATCTACTGGGAAGAGAAATTTATCCACCTTTACCATCAAATCTTCAACTATCAGCCAACTGCAAAGTCATTCTTGTTGGTCTCACTTCTACATCTCCAATTTTCTTCAGCATTGATAAAGGCATCAAATTAATACTAGCTCCAAGATCCAATAATGCTTTTCCAACAGTGAGATTTCCTATGGTAATTGGCAAAGTGAAACTCCCAGGATCTCTAGATTTCTATGGTAATGATTTTTTAATTATAGCACTGCATCCAGCTTCCAATTCAACTATCTCCTGGTCATTGAATTTTCTTTTTTTTGTCAATAATTCCTTCATGAATTTAGCATATGTAGGCATCTGCTCTAAAGCTTCAGTAAAAGGAATGTTAATTTGCAGTCTTTTGAGAATATCCATAAATCTTGCAAATTGTCTTTATGAGTCTTTCTTTGAAGGAGCATGCGGATAAGGTACATCTTTTATAGGAAAACTCCTCTCTTGTTTTTAATTTTTTTAATTTTTTTCTTTTTTCTCTCCAAGATCTACAATATCTTCCTTATTTCTTCCTTCTCCTCCCTCACATTCAATCTGTTCTTTTCATTCTCTCTCTTTTAAAATCTCCTCCTCAACAACTAAATTATCTCCAATTTCTTTTCCTATAACTTTCCCATTCTAGTAGTGATATTCTTGCAATGCTCCTTGGGATTCGTTTGTGTATTCGCTGAAAATTGACTTCCTTGATTATCAGCTAATTGTTTAGCCAATTGCCCCACCTGTGTCTCTAAATTCCTTATTGATGCTTCAGTACTTTTCTTATTGGATAGAGAGGCTTGCATGAAGTTCTCAAAAGTATCCTCCAATTTGGATGTTCTCTCATGAATAGAAGGATAATGTGGTTGTTGCTGATAAGGAACTTGTCTGTCAGATGATCCAGCCTTTCGCTTCCACCCAAATCCTTGATTTGGATTATTCCTCCATCCTTGAGCCATATTATTTGGATAATTAGATGCAAAACCACCTTGTCTTCCTTGATTATTCATATACTGAACTTCTTCCTCTGATGGATTTTGGTAAGAGCATTGGCCATTAAGATGGTCTCCCACACAAAAATCACACTTCAAAGCTAGATTCTGAATTGAAGGAGAATTTACTGCATGTAATTGTTGAGGCAATTTTGACATTTGTTTGGTTAATGCCTCAATTTGCTGAGTCAATATCTTATTTTGTGCTAAAATTGCATCTGAAGTACTAAGATCCAACACCCATTTCTCTTGCACTGTATATCTATCATGTTGAGCTTGGTAATCTGTTGAGGCTAAGGCATCAATAATTCTTGTACCTTGTTCTGCATCAACACTCATCATTGTACCTCCTGCTGCAGCATCCAAGATCATTTCAGTATCAGGTCTCAAACCATTGTGTTATATGTTCAACTGAGCAATATCCTCAAAGCCACGATTAGAACACCTTCTCAACATCACTTTAAAACGTTCCCAATTTTCACAAAACGGTTCATCTGGCCCTTGCCTGAATGTGGAGATATCAGACATAGCCTTGATATATCGAGAGAGTGCGAAGAATCTATGTAGGAATTTTTCTTTTACATCATTTCAGCTACTTAGACTCTGGTTTCGATGCGACTTTAACCATTCTTTTGCTTTGCCTGTGTACCGTCCCGTACCCGGGCGTTGACAAAGTCAAGGTCAAAGTCAACATAAGGCGTCGCCCAGGTGGGGCAACGCCAAGTGCAAGCACCGCCACGGCGGGGCGTCGCCAAGATAAGGCGTCGCCAAGATAGGGCGTCGCCAAGGTAAAATGGCACAAGAGCAAGGCAACCACAGTGTTGCTCCCCGATACCCATGGGTAGGAAAGACCATGGAGGGGGTGACGCCGTGGGGAGGCCTCAAACCCCAATAACCCGGGGTAATGATAAAGAGAAGGGAAAGGTGGTTTCCAGGCCATAGTAATAGCGCCAGGAGGGAGCAATCTGACTCGTGAAGTGCCTAGGTCACCCCAGAGAAGCCCTTGGGATAGTTACGACTCATGAGAAGGGTCACGCCCAGGGGTAGCCAGGTGCAAGGTGCGAGAGGAAGATAGATACACTCTCAAAGTGAGTGACTAGAGGTTTGGGGGCAAGAGTTGGCACCCAAAGGGTCACCCCTTGCGCAGATGCACTCCCAGGTAGGAGGACTCACGTGAGGAACACCCCAAGTGGGGTCACGGTGCTGTGAGGTCGTCCACGTGTAATAACAACCAAGTCAGCATAGAAACGTCAATTTGTCAGGTATAAGGTAATTGAAGCTATTTAATAGAGTTTACGTTTCGAGCGTTTAAGGCACTATAAATGCTCCAAGCGGTTTAAACGTCTTAAAGGCGCTGAACGTTTCATAATTAAATGCGCTTTAAACGCTAGAGTAGTTTAAATAGCGCTTGGAATGTTGGGAACGGGGTTCGAACTTTTGGCAAATTTTCCAGAGACACTCTAGTTGCTTGCTCGAGCCTTGAGGTTACGCACAAGGGACTAGGGAAAGATTGTTTGCCAGAACGAGAAAATATACACAATATACACATAGTTCTTTTGACCACCTTTAGAGTGCCATTCACGGCGCTCCGATACGGAGGTGTAGAGTTTTTGGTGTTTCTTGCTAGCTGACTTGAGCGTCGGAGTGCAAACGGCCGCTAGGGCGCCCTTTTGTCCTTCTTTGCAGGAATCCACAAGTAACCAGTGGGAAGGAGTCCCTAGCTGACGGGTGAGGTTGCGCACAAAGACGTTCCAGGTCAACCGGCCGGAACAGCCTGCAAGTGAGAAAGGAAATAAACGCAAATAAACAGATTCAATATCATTTTCCTCGAAGCCCATGGTCCCAACCAACTCATAAAATGTGGATAGATGAGTATAAGGGTCTTCATGATCCATTCCAGTGAATTGATGAGTGTTGATTAAGCTAAGAAAAACTGGCTTCATTTCTAATGATTTAGTGGCAGGAGGTATGGCTATGCTAGAGAAATGCCTCGGTCCTTGTTGCATAGCATAGTCTCCCAATGTCCTTCTAGGTGGATTTTGTCTATTATCAGCCATTTGGAACTCTGTTTGATTGTGTGAGTTGAGAGTGTTGGAAGATTCTCCTTTTGCTTGTCCTTGCTTCTTTTTTTTCGTCTCTCTTCTTGCTCTGATTTTTTCTAGTTGTCTTCTCAAATTCTGGATCAAATTCCAATTGATCTTCAGGAACTTGTCCTCTTAATAGCATGTATCTAAGACAACTCAAGCAAGGATTAGCACAGGATAAAAAAAATAAGATTTAAACAAGTGTCTATTCACAAAGAAAACAAACTAATCACAATACTTAATAAGTTATACTTCAGAAATTCTTAAAAGAAATTGTTCCCCGGCAACGGCGCCAAAAACTTGTTGATTTTTCTCGGCAAGTGTGCCGAATCAACTGTAATATAGTATTCTTTAAAGTACGAATGTCAAACCCACATGAACAATTCTAATTAAGATGCTCTATTATAAAACTCATTAAGTATAGAAAATAATTTTGAGAACATGTTCATAACCAAATTAAAGATTTTACAAGTAACTCAGAAATTTAGGGTTTGATTCAACCAAAACCAAAACTAACTTATCAAATATAGAGAAAGATACTTGGGATTGAATTGTGTCTATCTCAATCATCTGTATTTTTTAATAATACAATATATACTACTAAAAACTACTTATTCTTGATGCTTAATTTAAAGTCATTCACCTTGATTCCTCACAGATGAAATTCATAAGATAATTTCTCAAACACTGATTCCTCAGATATTTAACAAATCATCCAGCTTTAGGAACAGAATTATGATGCAATCAATAACCTGAAATTTATTCCTAGCATTATAAGTTATCAAGTATTTTCGTCTATTTCATATCCTTAAAAGTACTTTCCAGTTAAATTTAAGGATCAAAATCAAGACTCCATTAATCAGATAGAATCAAGCAATAAGCATGAAACGAAAATACCAAGAACAAGTAGAAAAGATAATATTATATATATATATATATATATATATATATATATCACCAAGAATACATTTGATCAAAGTAGATTACATTCAATCCCAAGTTAGAAAGCACTTAGCCACTCATGACAGCTCCTCCAATCTTCATTCTTGATCTGGATTGCATAAGAAGAGTTGATATGAGCAAGTTCTTCTCCTAAGAATAGAGGTTTTCTTCTCTTTCTCTCACTAGCTTCTCTCTAAAAATCACTTCTTGTTTTCACCACTCCTCTTTTCACTTTGTTCCAAAATTTATATATTGAACTTTAGCTCAAGCGAGCCAATTTATCTTAAGCTAGATTTTTCGGTGCATTTTTAGCTTGAGCTAGCAATTCTAGCCTAAGCTAGATTAGTACTGCACCTTTAATTAAATCTGGACAGTTTTAGCTTGAGCTAAATCCTCTAGCTTGAGCTAAATCTTCTACCTTGAGCTAAATCTTCTTGTGATCCAATTAAGTTTTTGCTTTCTTTCTTTCATGCTTCATATTCATCTGCAATTTACACAAAAAATTGAGATTAAATTTCTTCATTTGTTTCTTGGTTCAAAATATATAATCAGATTCAATAATTCTCATATTAGGGTAATTTTCTTACATTAAGCAACAATTAAGTTCCAAAGTGTTCAATTTTCTCAAACATAAAAACTACACATTGGCACTTATCAGGGATCTTACCAAAATATGTTAGACATTCCATAACTTGTTTATGCTAATTCTTTTCTTCCATCTGTTGTAAAGTCATTGATCCATTATTAGATGATCTTTAATATGAAATTGTGGTTATCTTGTGTGAATTGGAGATGTTTTTTCCTCCATATTATTTTGACATCATGGTTCATGTAGTTGTGCATCTAGTAAGAGGTTATATTGTGTGGACCAATGTACTTAAGATGGATGTATCCTGTTGAGCAGTATATGAAAATTTTGAAAGGGTATGTCAAAAATCATTATCGTCTAGAAGCTTAAATGATTGAAAGGTACATAGGTGAAGAAAGTATTGAATTTTGTTCAGAGTACATGTCAAAAGAAAATCTTGATCTGAAGTCTTGCAAGCACATTTGTATATAGTATATATTGAATAACACAGATGAGGTTATACCTTACATAGATTCTCATAAAGCCATTGTGAAGGAAAATAACCCAAGACAACCACAAATAGTGGGTCTTGATGGAACATAATAGAACTTCCATGCATTGGTTTAAGGATGAGGTCTTAAAGGACTCAACTGCATCGGAGACCTTGACCTGGTTGGCTGCTGGATTGAAGTTTGATGTCATTTCTTGTACCGGTTATGAAGTGAACAATTGTATATTTTACATGAAGTTTATGGATGAAAAGAGTGCAGTTCAAAATTGTGGTGTTACTCTTGAAGTTGAGTCAATGCATTTTTTCACTTTAAAAGATACAAATCTTGTAATTGGATCAATGGCATACTAGATTGAAGTGTATCTCATTAAGACGTGCTAGTGGTGAGAAGACACCTGTTGACATTGACGTTAACACTAGAGTGGTTTCTAGTCCTAATTCTGAGAATTTTAGCAACTATCTTGGATTTGTTGCTCGTGAGAGGCTCTCCATATTGATTAATTCATGGGATGATGTATCAGAGGTTGATCGAAACATGCTCTAGAAGGATGTCCTGATAAGTTTTACATTATTATCGTTATCATATAATGCTTTTAAAATTAATTCATCAATTTTAATTTCATGATATTCTTTTTATTCTCTTTTCCATTTATTTTAAAGCATTAATTATATTAAAAACTTATAAGATTTTGGTCTCTTGTAGGATTCCTTGGTTGAGCAAAGCTCCCAAGGTAATTTTGTACTTGAAGGTTGTCATGATATCCAGGTTGAAGCAATTGGACGACCTGGGAATTGTGGTCGTCTACGTGCAGCTGGAAAAAGGGTTAGAATTACACAATATTTTGGAGCTGCACCAGGATACTCATCCTCCTTCGCCGCCTTAAAGACCAAACCAGTACTGACGAGTAAGATACGTCAAGAATTAATGGAGGAGATGATAAAGGAGACTGAATGGGTGCGACTAGAGTTGCGACAGGAGTTTCTATCCAACAACATTGTGCTCAGTCGCTTGAGCCGCATGCTAGTCCTGCTCCCAAGAACACAAAAGGGAGTTGTGCAACTTTTATAACATTAGGGAGAGATGTCATTGGCCAGATGAGCCAATGTGAGCTACTAATAGAGGGCGCCATCTTTCCTCAGGTGGTGGCCATTGGAAAATTCTATCAAGAGGCCACCACCTTACATAACGTTCCTCTCTCCCTTGATGTGGTGAAGGTAATGGTGGAAAAAGTACGAGTAGTTGATGCTCGTGTTCCACTACCTTCAGATGGCGTAACAATTGTGGCTGATGCATTTCACACATTCATAGCATGGCCTAGACACCTCATTCAAATTATACCAAAATCTCTGGTAATAATTTCATTTCATTATATTAATTTATATTTATATATTACATCTAATTTAATACAAATGTTCTTTAATTTGTAAAAGCCTCAACGAAAACCAAGTCTAAAAAAGAAGCACGAGGTTCCCATTGACGATCCTATAGCTTCCTTAGCTGCAACTGCTAAAGAGATTGGTCAAAACCCTATGGACATTTTGCATTTTTCTTTTCATTTTTTATCAATATTAACTTTTAATTTCTATTGAATTATAGTGTAATAGACTAGGCATTAAAAGTGATTGGGACCAGGTAACATGGTGGTAAATTACTTTTATAATTATTTAACATATATGTATCTTAACACTAATTAATGTGAACCTTATTTTGTAATGCAGTTCTTCATGGATGAGCAACCACTGCCTTTGGCCGTCATAAACTATGTGAGACATACTTGGGCCACATATTTCCTTAATTTTTATAATTCTAGGATAGCTAATCAATAGTGTAGGAATTAGATAGATAGATAGGAATATGTTATTAGTGTTTGTAATACATGTTTACCAATATATATAATTTGATTCTCTGAATTTATGTATTTGTCTTGCTGGATTTTAATTGAACATGTCAATTTGAATGGGAATTAGCATTAAACAGAATGACCTAAAAAAAATCATATCTAAAACGACGGTTATGACCAAAGTTGTTGTTTTATATCTTTCAAGAGGGTGTAAATCGACAACTTTTACCAAGCCGTCGTTTTAGGGCACCATGTGTGTTGGGATTAGGGTGGGTATAAAATGACAACTGTGGTAAAATTCGTCGTTTTACACCTCATGCGTGTATTATATATACAAGTTATGGGGAGGTATAAAACGACGAGTTTTACCATAGCCGCCTTCTTTGCTTGAATGTAACACAATGACTAAATAACCATCTTCTTCGCATGAAGAGAATAAACTATGTGTTGAACAACAACGATCAGAAAGCCATCATTTTACAACTAAAATGATCGTCGTTTTTCACCTTTTCTGCACCAGTGTTATTTAATTATTATTAATAGTCTAAATTATTTTTCTTTTTGTACTAATTTTATTATAATTACTTAAAATTAAAGACAATTTATTATTTTATATTAATATTTATAAATAAGATAAACTTCTTTTGTTAGTCATTTATTCAAACTTATATTGTGGGTGAGTTCTTTCATAAATATTTTTAAAAATTAAAATAAAAATTATTTTTTTCATAATCTAAAATTTACATACGTATAAGATAAAAAAAATTTAATATATATATGAAAAACTTCTATAAATTTGACTTGAAAATGTGGCTTATTGTTAGCTATGAGTTACTTTTGTGGAGTATTTTACCCACTCATGTCTTTGTAGGATTTAGGTGACGACGGGTATCGCATACTCGGCCTATAGGCCTATTCTGTCTTCACTCCCCATTTTATTCAAGCCCCCTCTACATGTAGTATTTATGTCTTTCTCTGGTTAATCATGTCTTTTGCAATTCAAAAGGGAATTTTGCTAAATATTGAGACTTGATTGGGCCTCTCGGTTCATACTATAGTGAATTTTCGAATAGTTTTATCGACCATGTGATAATCTTTCCAGCTAACTCGGGTTTGTGGAGTACCTTGGAGATGGGACAATCAATTTTGACTATCACTTGGTATCTTTTAAAATATGATCTAAGATATTGTGTTGCATGAACGAGTGTTAAGGTCATTGTCTCAACAAGCTGATATCTAGTCTCAGTATCCTGGAGCACTTTGCTTATGAAGTAGATTGGTTGTTGTTTCGGGTTCCCTTGCACCAAAGCAGCGTTGGCGACTTCTTCCAATATTGAGAGATAAAAGAGAAGGTAATTCCCTTGTACCCTTTTGCAAAGGATTGGAGGAGAAAGATGAATGTCTGAATTTCCTTAAAGGCCTTTTCACATTTGTCATCCCATTTGAAGTTTATATTGTTCTTCATAAGTTTTAGGATCAGTTTTGTTTTCTCAACTAAGTTGGGTAGGACATTAGACGTTCGACGAGCCTTTGCATTTCCTTCACATTTGTTGGGCTTCTCATGTTAATTAAGGCTCGACATTTTTCCAAGTTCACCACGATGTCGTGATGTGTGAGCATGAATCCTAAGAAATTTCCTCCTTCAACTCCAAAAATCACACTTTTATGGTTTTAATCTAATGTTATATTTCTTTAACCAAGAGAAAACTTTTATCAAGTTGGTCACATGTTGTTGTATATTTGATGACTTCATAGAGTTCAATGTTTTCCCCAATCTAGTGCCGGAATATCTTATCCATAAACCTTTGGTAAGTGCCCTCCAATGTCTAGAACATTCATTTAAACCTGGTTATATCCAAAGTTAGCATTAAGAAAAACTTAGAATTTGCATTAAGAAAAACTTAGAATTTGATTACCTATAGCCTCTTCTACTAAATGTTCAATGTTAGGGAGCAGACAAACATCTTTCAGGCATGCCTTATGATTGGTGTAATCGGTGCACATTTTTACCAAGACAATGTTGGCGAACCATGTCATAAAGTGCACTTCTCAGGTGAACCCAATTGTTAACAACTTTTCCACTTCCCGATCCGTAGTGAGTCTTCTCTCCTCTCCAAGTCTCCTTTACTTTTGTGATACATGTCAAGTTCTCAACCAGCACTCTCGTTATATGTTCAACTTTGTACCCTTTCAGGTTTCCTTATATCTTGGTTATTTGTTCTTCGGTCCCTATTCAACAGGAGATCATTTTTACTTTTGGCTCCATCCTAGCATCGTTATTTGTTCGAAGTTCTAGGTTGGTTATTGCCACCATTCTGCTATCACTTTTGGCACATGTTCTGTGCAATTCTATTATTGATATATTAACTCACAGACTTGTTTCATAACATTCCCCGGATGTCTTTTGATATACATGTATGATCATTATCTCTCCCTGTTTTGAGGGAAATTTCATGGCCAAATGTGAGGTGGAGACTATTTCTCTGAGGTCATTCAGGGGTAGTCATCCCAACAAAATCTTGAAAGAGGCGTTGGCATCCACAATCAAATATTGTATCTTGATGGTCCTGCATTGTCGGCTTTCTTCTCCAAACTTTGTGTAAAGATCAATCTATCCCTTAATGTCGACTCAGTCACCTAAAATTCCTACTATATACTCTTCGTAGTGTTCTGTCTAACTCCTAGATATGACCAACTTTAGGAAACTTCTCTAGCACAAAATATCCATTGAGTTGCCTTGGTCTACTAAATTTTTCATTACTGTGAAGTTAGCACATTTAACAGTAATGATCGTGGGATAATCTTTATTTGGATCAATCTCCTACAAGTCACTATCCGTGAAGGTTATGAAAAGCATGTTTCTTCGCATCCTACCCATAACAACATTAACAAATTGGACAACCCTTAGGTGCCTCTTCTAGTTATCATCATCATCTCATTGAATCTCAAACTCTCTTCTCTCATTTTTCTTACAATCCAGCGGCTCAATTCTAAGGCCTATATCATAGTCCTTTCATATGTATCAATGTCGGTGTCTGACCTACAGAAGCCCTTCAATCTTATTATGCAAGGCTACACATTCCTTGGTGGTGTGTTCATAGTTGTGATGGTAGCAAAAATGGTTGTTTTGATCATTCAGAAGGGCAGGGATCTTTCTCGGTGTTAGTAATAATTCAACATTTAGGGATTCCTCAAGTATCTTGGCCCTGTCTTTGTTCAGCAAGGTGTAGTGTGTGAAGTAAGACCTGCACATCGATTCTCTCGAACGCTAATTCAGTGGGGGAATCTCGATCCTTAGTTTTCTTCTCAGTCTTGAATTATGCTCAATTTTGGTTTTAAGGTGATAACCACGTGGTGCATGGTTACTTCAGGACTGATGTTTCTTATCTTGAGTGTCACCTTGCCTAATCTTTCCATAAAAGCGCGTAATGATTCCATCTTCTCTTGTCTTATATTACAAGTTTTCTTGATCTTGGTATATGAGGTATACTAGTCACGAACTAGGCTCCAAACATTTAGACAAAAGTGTTAAAACAGTCAATTGATTGGGGAGGTAATTAGGTAAACCAGCTTAATATGGCACCTTTGAGGGAGCTAGTAAAGACTTGACTCAAGATTTCATCCTCTGAAGTATACAAGCTGACCTTTGTAATCTTGTACTTCTATGAACTCGGTGTCACCCATAGTGATCTAGGTCTTGACTCTAACAAATCTCAATATTAACATATACAGTAGAGCTAAGACGTTCAAGTCAATATTTCATAAAGAAGTTAGTAGTATTTAGATTATCTCTCCTAAAAAAACTGCTCTAACATTGAGATACTTATTTATTTATATTTTTCTGAACGAAGATTTACCTGTACGGATTGTGAGGGCGGGTGAAGTATCTTCTAATCATACGTTTGGTATTATTTAAGTATAATGTTTGCTAATCATGTTTAGTTAATTATCTAGAATGAGATGTCATTTTTTGATGTCGTGAGCATCGCTCGTCTTTTATTCAGTGGAAATATATTAAACAAATTAAAGAATATATATTTCTAATATTTTTCAACAACATCAATATTATTATATTAAAAAAAGTAAAATTGTCAACTCGGTTGGTCAGTTTAATACCTCAAGTAATATAATCCGTGCATAAAATTCCAAAATTATCGGCTAAATAATTTTTGTTAAAGAGTAATTACTGACAACAATGTTTAAAAAAAGTCATTTACAAGAAAAAAAAAACTAATAAATTTACCCTTTTAAGCTGATTGAAACAATAGTTTTTAAGCTATGAAGTATAATGAAATAATATAAATTACGTAATCACACTCACGGATAAATTATTTCATAATTGAGTCAATATATAATATAAGTATATTTAGTACAAGATCAAACTTTATTTAGAGCAACACCATAAATAATACAAAAGAAAGAAATTATAAACACACTTTCCAAAATTTATTAAGTATGTTTTAAATAAAATGTCTCTTTTTCTAATTTATAAACTTCAGCACCAAATTTAGGTAAATTGATTACACAATATTGTACATCAATATTATATTTAATTGTATGTAAAAACTTTATCAATTTCCCATCACATAATATAAATCACTATTTTAGCATAGATATTTCCTTTCATTGATACATTAATATGTTCGAATGAACAACTATATACCATATTACACTACTAACAAATAATTAAATAAAAATTAATTTTAAAGTATAAACATAATTAGTTATTTTATTAATTAAATTAAATATTATTTTAAAGATTAAAAATATTATTGTAACAACGCTTTTTTAAAAAAGAAACACAAACCCCCCACACACGGTTTCTTTATTTTCTATCTTCCTTATCTCTCTTTCTCTCTCTATATCTCTTCCTTCACTTTTAATTTTCTCTCCCAATCTTCATCTATTTTAGAATTTGATCGTACCACGTTGTAGCTGACGAGTTAAGGAAGATTTTTTACCCGATCAAATTTTCAAACAGAGTAAGTTCAATTTTACTCTAAATATTCTTTGTTCTCTGTTTTTCCTTAGGAGGTCATCAATCTTGGTGGAGTCAATTGAGAAGATTAATCCTATCAACTTATTCTACTATATACTGAATTTTTGTTTTGTTCAGATAACTTGCATTAGGCCCGTAAATCTTGAAGCTTATCCAGACTGTGGAGAATAAAAGTCTAGAAGTTGCTTGGAAAGCAAGCAATTGAGGTAAGGGAAGCTAAATTTAATTTTTAATAGCACCCTAGGATAGAAGATTTGAATGTGGAAGAGACGTGGTCTCAATATTCAATTTCTCTTATAGGGATATTGTGTGTTTATATATTGTGTTGTTTGTTTATATATTATTTAAATTTTATAAAAATATTATATTTTGATGGTTTAATATTTAACTGTTCTTTTTTATGTTAATTAAGCTTTTGAATGTTGTGGATCGTGTTTGGAATGATATTGTATGATGAAATGGTGTGGAATTGAACTCATACATGTGGGATAATGTATGAACTGATGTTTGTTGTGTATTAAGTTTTGATGCCTATGTGGTAACAGAGATCTCCGAGCTTCATTGATGATCTAAGTCACACAGACTAAGATATCAAGTGGTGAGAAGCTGATGGGGGAGTTCATGCACACCGTGACATATGAGAAGCACGACTTGGGTTGTATTGAACTTACCCTGATCCTATCTGTTGGATTCGCTGGTAATCTTTGGATCAGGTGTTAGTGTCTGGTAGGACTTACTTAATACAGGTCTTCTGGAAGACGTTGTTTGTTGAATATTCTGGATGTGTAGATCCATGTGAGATCTATGTGATTGTTTTATGTTGGAATTTGAAGAATATTGAATAATTGAGAAATTAACCATGTAATTTGATTTTCTCTTTTAATTTAATTGCATATATTATAAAATTTTATTTTCACTAGCTTACCCTTACTTTTTGTGTTGTGTTTGAACTATGATGAATGTATTATGTACACGAGCAGGTGACCATACAAGTACAAGGGAGCCTTAAAGGTTTCAGAGTTTTATTTTAAGCTATGGATATGTAAATATTTGTATTTCTATAAGTCATAATCTTGTAATAGAAATATTTTGAAAAACTCTAAGTTTGTATAGAAATATGTAGAACGTGTATTTAAATAGTTAGATGTATTTTTGGGATGTTACATTTAATGGTATCATAGTGGTTCTTCCTTAGGATAACCTGAGGGTAGTGGGTTTATTTTGTTTCTCCTGCGTGTAGATTTTTGTTTAACTCTAGCCTCAAGACTTAGTTAAAAGTTTCTAATAAGATGTTTGACAAAGTGTTTTTTCTTGAAATCTTGTTTGTGATCGAGTCAAATTAATTGTTATGAATAAAGATGAAAGTATTAAGAATGAAAAGAATCTTGATAGAGTGGTGAGGGTGCACACTCATGACTGGATCAAGATTATTTTCTATCTTAATTCTAAGTCGCTAGAGTACATTTTAGAGATAAGTCTTGATTGGTTTTGTATTTATTTTGTGTGATTATTTTTTTTTAAGTTAATTTGTCTTAAAGACGTAGTTGGAAATTTTTAGTAATTTCTAACCCAATTCTTTATGTGCTCAGTAGATGGCACGTAGACCACCTACTCCTCCCCCACCAGTAGATATGCCCAACTTAGCTCGGACAATAGAGATGATGGCAACAACCTTGCAACAACAAAGTGTTACTATGACACAACAACATCAAGCCGCCCTTCATCAATTAGAAATAGCTAGATTAGCAGCAGAAGCATCTCAGCTTCATCAACAACCCCATACCTTTAGTCTGGAGGATATTTTAAGACACAATCCACCCAAGTTTAATGGGAAGGTAAATCCAGATGAAGCAGACCAATGTGTGAGAGACATAGAAAGAATCTTTGAAGCTACTCAATGTCCTGAAGAGATAAAGTTATCTTATGCCATCTATATGCTTATTGAAGAAGCTGAATTTTGGTGGATAGGCATGAAGCAACTGATGGAAGACAAAGGAAAATATGCCACTTGGGAGAACTTCAAAGTAAGATTCTTGGAGGAGTATTTTCCTAATAGTGTCAGGTATGCAAAAGAAATTAAATTCATGTAGCTGGAACAAGGAAATCTTTCAGTCATTGAATATGCTACTAGGTTCAAACACCTAGCTAGATTCTACACCCAAACCATGACTGAGGCTTGGAGATGTAGAAAATTTGAGTTTGGGTTGAAGTAAGAGCTTAAAGAAGTGGTGATTCCTATGTCCATTAGAGATTTCCCTGCTCTAGTGGAGAAAGCAAAAGTAGTGGAGAGTTTGAAAAGTTGATGTGAGTTACATTGAAACATAGACACTATTCAGCATATGAATACAACAATATAGACACAATTAAGAGTTAAAGACAAGGAAGAACAATTAGGAACAAGTGGAGGAACTTAAGGAATCATCATTGAAGTACAAAGCCTTCTAATAGATGAACCAAACTCAAGATTGAGTGCCATTCCACATTGAATCCAAGGCAACACAAAGAATAAAACACAAATGCCGAATCAAAATGAAACTCTAAGTGCCGAATCGAAACAAGAATGATTTCTACCGAATGGAATGAACAAAGGAACAAAATGCACCGATTGAAAACCTAAGAACAACACCTAAAACAAGTATAAACGGCAGAAATTGAAGAACACAACACAATAGACTAAACTACCGAATGAAAACGAAAATGGAGATGAAAGGAAGGAAACTTAGATGGTTGAAGACCGGTTGGAATGGAGTTGGAGATGAACACACCACTTGGTGATGGAGTTCCAAGATGAGTGAAGGAATGCTGCCACTTGTAGCTCTCCAAAAGCACACAAGATGAGACTATGGAAAGGAGATCAAATCTCACAAAGTTCTCTCTGAAATTGAGTAGAGTTTCTCTTTATCAATTATCAAATTCTCAATTTACATGAGCCTAACCTCTCTATTTATAATAGAAGAGGGCAGAAATGAAAAGCAAATGAAATTCAAAATTTCCCTCCAAATGCACACTCCAATCGGTGCCTACTAGTCATGAGGCAAGTGTGATCAACTTTTTATTTTCAACACCCCCTAAAGTGCGTCTACACCCTCTAAATTATTCACACTTTTATTTAATATCCACACCTACTAAACTATACAAGAGAAATAAGAAGAGTAATCATTTGATGCTCTTTACCCAATGCTCTAGCCATGCTCCTAGTGATCCTTTGGGCTTGGGCCCTTTCTTGGGCTTGAGCTTCCTCTACTTGGTTTCCATCATACTCCCCGGGTTCGAGAGAATTCCTCCACGAATTTTGAAAACCTGCATCAAAAGGAGTTAGATCAGTGATATTGAAAGAATTACTACCAAGATAAGTATCAGGCATATCTAAGTCATAGGCATTATCATTAATCCTCTTGATGACTTGGAAAGGGCCATCACCACGAGGCATAAGTTTGAACTTCCTTATAGTAGGAAATCTATCCTTTCTCAAATGAAGCCAAACCCAATCAACGGGTTCAAAGATTAATGCCTTGTGCCTTTGGTAGACAGTTTCAACATACTTGCCAACTTTCTTCTCAATTTGCAACTTGATGTGGGTATGCAAGTGTACCGACCCGTTCCCGGGCGTTGACCAAAATCAAAGTCAAAGTCAAACATATGGCAGGACCCACCAAGGGGGGCTCTAAGGAGGAAAGTCAGAGTTGACCGCTTTGGGCGTCGCCAGGTGTGGGTGTCGTCATGTGTGGGCGTCGCCAGGTTCAGGCGTCGATACTGCCATCCCCCGATACCCTCGGGTAAGGAAGACCGTGGAGGGGACAGCACAATAAGAGGCCACGGTACGGACAAGGAGGCCTCGGACCCCGGTACCCCAGAACAGTAATAAGGGTAAGAGAAAGGTGGCTTCAAAGCCATATCCCCAGTACCAGTAGGGAGTAACCTGACTCGTGAAGTACCCACGCCACCTCTGAAGAATCCCTGGGATAGATACGACCTAGGAGAGGGCCACGCCCAAGGGTAATCCATGTGTGTGGTACGAGAGGAAGGCTGATACACTCCCAAGGCGAGTGGCTAGAGGTTGGGGCGCATGAGTTGGCACCCAAGTAGTCACCCCTTGCGCCAGATGCACTTCGAGGAAGGAAGACTTACACGCTGGAATTTCCCTAAGTTGGGTTACAGCGTCGTAAGGCCTTCCACGTGGAGTTGCGGTTAAGTCAGAAAGGCACGTGACAGTAAGCACTAAAACCCAAGGTATATAAGCTTCTCTGAAAGCTTAGTGAGGTACGTTTTTACAGATTACACACAAACTCTAATCATTTGCTCGCTTACTCATTGTATGCACGAGTGGTTGGAGAGAGGGAGAGAGTTAGTTACGATTCAGTTACACACCTTCAAAGCATTCAGTTACGGTGCTCCGATACGGAGGTGTTTGGTGTTTTCTGCTTGCTGACTTGATCGTCGGGGTGCAAACGGCCGTGAGGGCGCCCTTTTGCTCTCTCCTTTTTCAGGTAATCACGACGGAGTAGGGTGAAGATCTAAGTTGGAGACGAAAGAGTCCTTGTTCGCGAGTCAAAGCAACGCACGAAGATCTTTTCGGTCAACCGACAGGAACAACAAGTCTTTAATAAAAGAAGCCTTTTCAAAACCATCCTTGCATAGAACCTGATCAAGTACGGGAATTGGAAGAAGATCTAGAGGTCTGAGGGGATTAAACCCATAAACAACCTCAAAAGGAGAATGGGCGGTGGTGGAATTTACTACTCTATTATAAGAAAACTCAACATGAGGTAGTAAATTCTCCCAAACCCTTGGGTTCCCGGAAATAAAGCATTGCAACATTTGACCCAAAGTTCTATTAACCACCTCTGTTTGACCATCAATTTGGGGGTGGCAAGCAGTAGAAAATAAAATTTTTGTGCCAAGTTTCCCCCATAAGGTCCTCCAAAAGTGACTTAAGAACTTGGAATCCCTATCGGATACTATACTTCTAGGAAGACCATGTAAACGAAGAACTTCCTTAAAGAAGAGATTGCCAATATAACAAACATCATCAACTTTGTGGCATGGAATAAAATGAGCCATTTTAGAAAAACGGTCCACTACCACAAAGATGGAATCCTTACCCGTCGATGTCTTGGGTAGTCCTAAGATGAAATCCATAGAAATATCAACCCAAGGCATTGTTGGGATAGGAAGAGGGGTATACAAACAATGGGGTTGGACTTTAGACTTAGCCTTCCTACATGCTATACATTTATCACAGAAGCTATGTACGGATTTGCGCATGTGAGGCCAAAAGAAATGTTCATGCAATGTTTCTAAAGTCCTAGTGACCCCAAAATGTCCCATAAGCCCACCCTCATGAGCCTCTCTAACAAGAGATTTCCTTATAGATCCTTGGGGTACACAAAGTCTTTTTCCTTTAAAAAGAAAGCCATTATGTAAGAAAAAGTCTTTGTGACCTCCCTTGGAACACTCTTGAAAGATTAGAGAGAAATCTAGGTCATCACTATAGAGTTCCTTTATGTGATCAAATCCTAAATATTGAACATCCAAAACATTTAACAAGGTATATCTTCTTAAAAGAGCATTGGCCACCATGTTAATTTTACCTTGTTTATGTTTGATCACATAAGGAAATTGTTCAATAAACTCCACCCACTTAACATGTCTCTTATTAAGCTTGCTTTGGCTTTTCAAATATTTAAAGGACTCATGATCACTATGGATCACAAATTCCTTTGGAAAAAGATAATGTTGCCAATTTTGCAAAGCTCAAACAAGAGCATAAAGTTCTTTATCATAAGTTGAGTAATTGATATGACTCCCTTTGAGTTTCTCACTAAAATAAGCTATGGGGTGACCCTCTTAAAGGAGGACAGCCCCAATGCCTATATTGGAGGCATCACATTCTATTTCAAATGTTTTAGTAAAGTTAGGAAGAGCTAAAATGGGGGCTTTAGTCAATCTTTCCTTCAAAGTTATAAAAGCTTTTTCTTGCTCCTGTCCTCACTTAGAAACCACATCCTTCTTTACTATAGCATTCAATGGTGCGACAATTGTACTAAAGTCTTTCATAAACCTCCTATAAAAACTAGCAAGGCCATGAAAGCTTTGTACCTCATTCACATTGGTGGGTGTAGGCCAATGTTGAATTGCTGCAACTTTTGTTTGATCTACATGCACCCCTTTACAACTTACTACAAACCCTAGGAAGTCTATATGATCTAATGCAAAGAAACATTTAGCATGATTAGCATATAACTTCTCCTTCCTAAGAGTTTCTAAGACTTGCCTAACATGTGACTCATGATCTTCTAAAGACAAGCTATATATAAGGATATCATCAAAATAAACTACAACAAACTTGCCAATGAATGCTCTTAAGACATGATGCATGAGTCGCATGAAGGTACTAGGAGCATTAGTTAAGCCAAAAGGCATAACTAACCACTCACTCATATAAACCAAATTTGGTCTTAAGAGCGGTTTTCCATTCATTACCTTGTTTAATTCGAATTTGATTGTAACCACTCTTAAGATCAATTTTGGAAAATATTTTAGACCCATACAATTCATCCAACAAGTCGTCTAACCTAGGGATGGGATGCTTATACTTGATGGTAATGTTATTTATAGCGCGAAAATCCGTACACATCTCCATGTCCCATCTTTTTTAGGGACAAGTATGACAGGCATAACACATGGGTGTTAAAATGTATGGCCTTAAACAAAAGGGGGGGTGAATTGTTTAAGAGAGGTTTTTGAAATCTTTTTAAATTTTAACAAAATTCTTTGTATGAATCCAGAACAGAAATCAGGTTAGCCAAGAACAAGATCAATAAAATAGTAAATCAGTAGAAAAACAATCGGTTGTTTATACCAGTAAAGCTAAAAATAGAATGTAAATGAGTTTAAGGATAAGAGAAAGATACACCAACAGTTTATACTGGTTCACTCTTAAACCAAGAGCTACATCCAATTCCCAGAAAACCACTAGGTAATCAACTAAGTAATCAAACCAGATTACAACACACAATCCACCAAAGTAGTGACCTTGAACCCTTCAAGAAACACACTCACTTTGGCAAATCACACACCAAGAGTATTGATCATGATCACCTCAAGAGTCCACAACTCTCCTTGGCAACACATCACCAGAAATACAGAAGGTTGAGAAGAGATTACACTTGTTTACAGAACAATCTAAAATCAATACAAATGAAATCCTATTCCACTCTCTTAGAAAACCCAAAACTTTGATGTGAATGTTCAAATCTTGAATCAACTCTTTCACAACTTAAAAACTCAAATTTGCTTCTCTTTTTTTTTTTATTTGAAAACATAAACAAACTATTTATATCTTCCAAAGATTGGTCAAAGCATTTAATGAAGGAGCGTATTCAGCTGGAAATCATTTAAAGCACATTCAACCACCAAAACATGATTTTGTTAGGATTTTCAAAGAAACAATCAGTTGAAACCATGAAACAACCGATTATTTGGTTTGGCAGTTAAGTCAACCAAACTCAAACAGTTTTCAACCTTTTCAAAAACTCCTAAGAGTGAAACAACTGGTTGATTCAACAATACAACAGGTTGTTTTTCACTTAGTTTGAAAAACACTTTATTTCAAAAAGGATTTAAAACACATTAGCTTTAGATTCAATAAAGGAGTGGATTACAAATAAAACTACCCAGATCCCTCCCAAAACACAGCAGCAACACAGCCCTACATCAAACACAAAGGATTTGGATTCTTCAAAGCACTTGATCACTCTTGATCAACAATGGGCTCATGCTATCTTGTACCCACCTCTTAGCAATTAAACGCTCAACTTGTTCTTGAATCTCTTTAGCCTCTTTGGGATTGGTGCTATATGCTGGAAGATTTGGTAAAGAAACCCCGGGCATGAAGTCGATTTGATGTTCAATCCCTCTTAGAGGTGGTAAGCCTTTAGGAGGATCTTGAAACACGTCTTCATATTCCTTTACCAAGTTATCCAAACACGTGGGACTATCCTTAGCCATCTCACAATCAATTATCCTAGGAATAGCTAAAATTATAGGCTTTTGAGCAACTATTACCTTTTTGACTTGTTGTGTGGACATGAAAAGGCTTCTCTTTGAACTTTTTTTATCATGTTCTTTATCTCTCTTTTCTCTCATTTTAACTTGGTCCTCATTGACTTCCTTTGGAGAGAGAGACTTAAGTATGACCTTGTGTCCATGGAAGTTAAAAGAAATTTTTTTGGTAAAGCCATCATGAAAAACTTTTCTATCAAATTGCCATGGCCTACCTAGAAGAATATGTGTGGCTTCCATTGGAACAACATCACACAAGAACTCATCTTTATATTTACCAATAGAAAATGCAATGAGGACTTGCTTGTTAACAATAATCTCACCTGCCTCACTTAACCATTGTAGTTTGTAGGGCTTTCCATGAGAGATAGTAGACAATCCAAGCTTATCTACCACTCTTGTGCTTGCAACATTAGCACAACTTCCCCCATCCACAATTAAAGAACATAACCTATCATTAATAAGACATCTTGTATGAAAGATATTTTCTCTTTGACTTTCATCAAAGGGTTTCAAAACTTGTCCAAGCATTCGTCTTATCACTAATAGGTCACCTTCATGTGGACTTTCACTCTCATGCTCACTTGGGGATCTAGAAGGTGAGGAATGTCTAGAGTTTTCGGACTCATGCTCGCTAATCACTACCCCATCATGCATATACATATTTCGTTTAGAATGGCAGTTAGAAGCAATATGTCCATAGCCTAAGCATTTAAAACATTTCTTACTAGAAGATTTAGTTGGTGATTTAGGTGTAGAAGTGGATGTAGAAGGCGTAGAATCTCTAGGTTTGAAAATAGTGTCTTTAGAAGGAAACTTTGAAAAAGATTTATTTTTGTTTTTCCAAGAAGAGTGGTAGTAGCCATCTTTAGAAGAATTTTTTAAAGCATTTTTCCTTGCAATTTGAGATTCAACTTTGCTAGCAAGGTGAACTAAAGTTTGTAAAGAAGAATATTCTTGAAGCTCTACCATATCTTGAATGTCCCTTCTAAGACCACTAACAAATCTAGCCATCTTAGCATCTTCACTCTCATTCATATCAACTTTAATTAAAAGCGTGTCGAGTTCTTTAAAATAATCATCCACACTTAGCGTGCCTTGATGAAACCTTTGGAGTTTCAACAATAGGTCTTTCCTAAAGTGTGGAGGAACAAATGTATCGCACAAGCAAGCTTTTAAATAGTTCCAAGAGACCACAGGTGGCCTTGTTTAGCCCAATGTCCATGAGAGTTTGATGCCACCATTGCATGGCATAGTCTAAGAATTCTAAAGATGCTAGTCTAACCCTTTGATCATCTAAGACCACCCCATGTACATGAAAGATTTGATCAACCCTGGCTTCCCACCCAAAATACACATTTGGATCTCCTTCACCACTAAAACTAGGCAATTTTACACAAGGTAAATAAGGCGTAGCCACATGTTGGGGCCTTTCTTCATGAGTATGGTGCCTCCTCTGTTCGGTGCCTTCATGATATCCATGAGAGTTGTGAGAAGTCCTTGAACAATTCCTATGATGATGTCTTCTCCCTCGGTTTTGATGATTTTCTTCACGGGCCAGCTCTAAGCTTTGGAGCCTTGCCTTCATTTGTCTAATCATCTCAAGATAGTGTGCATTTGATTGTCTAGCATGTTTTAAGTCTTCAATGAGAGTTGCCTTTTGAGGTGAGTAAGGTTTGGAGGTGAGTAAAGTAGTAGCAGACTTGCTAAGCCTCAAGTGGGAGGACCTTTTAAAAGAATGCCTAAATATGAAGATAGAAAGAAACCTTATTTCATATATATATCTTATAGCAGTGGAAGACCTAGTTCTCAATCATAACCTAGTTTCAAATGTTTTAGATGCGGTGGGCCACATGTTGTTAGATTTTGCCCTCATCCAGTGTCAAGTGTGACATTTGATAGATGTCACAGGTATGGTCATGCAACAAAAGACTGTTGTGTCCATTTGGGAGCTCCAAATTCTAGCAAAATGCAGCAAGTACAACAAAATAGTAATAAAAAACCCAGAGCTGCTGGCAGAGTTTTTGCCATTAGTGGAGCTGAAGCTTCACAGTCTAATAGCCTTGTTTGAGGTATTTGTTCTATCCTTGGAACACAATTATCTGTATTGTTTGATCCTAGGGCAACACATTCTTTTATATCCTTTGATTGTGCTAAGAAACTTAAGTTTTCAGTCCGAGAATTAGAAATTGAGTTGGTGGTATCTACACCAACATAAGGTATTATAGTAACTTCTTTCATGTGTGTTGAGTGTCCAGTAATTATAGATGGGCGGGGATACAAAATCAACATGATTTGTATACCTCTAAAAGATTTGGAGGTTATATTGGGAATGGATTGGTTGTCTGCTAATCATATCCTTATAAATTGTGGTCAGAAGAAGTTAATTTTCCCTAAATTAGAAGGAATGCAGGTTATCTTAGCTCAACAATTTGAAAGAGAGATACAAGAAGATGCAAAATGTTTTATAGTCTTGGCTTGTTCTATAGTTACAAATAAAGTACAAAAAGAGATGTTTGTAGTTCAGGAGTTTATGGATGTATTTCCTGATGAGATTTCTAGACTTCTAACTAAAAGAGAGATAGAGTTTGCAATATACTTGATTCCTATAGCAGACCCGGTGTCAATTTTTCCATACCGAATGGCACCATCAGAGTTAGCTTAATTGAAGAAACAACTAGAAGACTAATTGTAGAAACAATTCATTCGACCTAGTGTTTTTTCATGGAGAGCTCCAGTGTTATTAGTGAAGAAGAAGGATGGTTCATCACGTTTATGCATAGAGTATAGACAATTAAACAAGTTAACAATAAAGAATAGATATCCTCTTCCTAGAATTGACGATCTGATGGATCAGTTGCATGGAGCAGTTGTCTTTTCTAAAATAGATTTGCACTCAGGTTATCACCAAATTTTAGTGAAAGCGGAAGATGTTCAGAAGACTTCTTTTAGATCAAGGTATGGTCACTATGAACTTTTGGTTATGCCATTTGGTGTGACCAATGCTCCAACTATCTTCATGGATTATATTAATCGGATATTCATACCTTTTCTTGATAAGTTTGTGGTATTGTTCATAGATGATATCTTGATCTATTCTCGTACAAGGGAAAAACATGCAGAACATCTTAGAACTGTCTTGAACATTTTGAGAGAAAAACAGTTATATGCTAAACTTTCAAAATGTGATTTTTGAATGTCAAAAATAAAATTTTTAGGACATGTCATCTCTGCGCAGGGAATATCAGTAAATCCTGTTAGAATATATGGCCTTTAAACAAGAGGCGGGGTCAATTGTTTGAAAGATATTTTTGAATTACTTTTGAAGGTTTAATGAAATTTCTGTGAAGAAATCTAGAAAAGGAACCAAGTTAGCTAAGAATACAACGTGATTCATCTTAAAACAGTTTGTATTCTTGGCTAACTTTGTTCCTTTTCTGGATTTCTTCATTGAGTTTCATTAAACCTTCAAAAGTAATTCAAAATCTCTTTCAAACAATTCACCCCCGTAATGTTTAAAGGCCATATATTCTAAAAATTGGCATCAAGAGCTAAGTTCTTGTAGTTACTCAAGTTTTCGATCCTAAATCCTTTTTCTATGGCTGAAAAACTACCTTTTGGGGAGGGGTGCCTCAATTAACTGGCCACCTTTGTTTTGTGGTTTGAACTGTCAGTTTTGGAAGGTTAGAATGAAAATCTTTGTTGAATCTCTTGATAAAGGGATTTGGTATGCAATTGAAACTGGCCATATTATTCCTAAATTTGAAAAGGAAGGTGCTTCTATTGAAAAACCTTGGTCCCAATGGACTGATGCTGAAAATAAAAAGGCCATGTTTGATTGCATTGTCAAGAAGATCATAACCCCACCCCTACTTTGAACTCTAATGAATTTTTCAGCATCTCACAATATGCATCGACTAAGGAAATGTGGGATACTCTAGAGGTCACCCATGAAGGGACAAATGATGTGAAAAAGGCAAGGAAGCATACTTTAATACAAGAGTATGAGATGTTTAGAATGCTCAAAGGAGAATCAATTGCTGAAGTACAAAAGAGATTCACCCACATAGTCAATCATATAATGAGTCTTGGAAAAGTCTTTGACAATGAGGAGTTGAACATCAAGATTCTCAAATGTCTTGATAGATCTCGGCAACCAAAAGTTACTGCCATCTCCGAGTCTAAAGATTTGACATCTTTAACCACAACCTCCTTGTTTGGAAAGCTTAAAGAACATGAGTTGGAGATGAATAGACTCAATGTTCAAGAAAGTGAAGACAAACATGTAAGGAACATAGCCTTGAAAGCTGTCAAGAACAAAAATAAGCAAGACTCAAGTGATGAAAGTGAGGGAGAAACTCTTAGTTTGATGTCCAAAAAGTTCAGTAAATTCTTGAAAAGAAACCGCAACAAGGAAGCCAACAAAGAAAGGTATGGAAACAAGAAAACTAGTTATTTTAATCCTAACAATTATACTTGTTCTGGTTGTGGAATCAATTCTGGATTCAAACAAGTAGTGGATTACACTTTAATCTACCCAGATCCCACCCATACAAAGCAACAACACCAGCCTTTCATCAAACACCTTGGATTTGGATTCTTCAAAGCTCTTGATCACTCTTGATCAACAGATCCTTCTAAAGTGGAGGTTGTACTTCAATGAGAACGTCCTAAAACAGTTACAAAAATTAGAAACTTTGTCGGGTTAGCAGGATATTACAGAAGATTTATAGAAGGCTTTTCTAAAATAGTGGCTTCTTTGACCCAATTGACTAGAAAGGATCATCCTTTTGCATGGACTGAACAATGTGAGAGAAGCTTTGAAGAGTTAAAAAAAAGGTTGACTAATGCTCCTGTATTGACAATCCCTAATACCAATCAATCTTTTGAAGTTTTCTGTGATACTTCCTATCAGGGATTGGGTTGTGTTCTGATGCAGAATAAGAAAGTTGTTGCCTACACTTCTCATCAGTTAAAGGTGCATGAAAGAAATTATCCAACTCATGATCTAGAATTGGCAAGAATTGTCTTTGCTTTAAAAATATGGAGACATTTTGTTTATGGAGTTAGTTTTGATGTGTTCATTGATCATAAAAGCTTGATGTATTTGTCTGATCAAAAGGAGGTTAATATGTGGCAAAGAAGGTGGATTGAATTTTTAAAGGACTGTGATTTCCAACTAATATACCATCCTGGGAAGGAAAATGTTGTTGCAGATGCGTTGAGTCGTAAAAAGATACAAATGTCGTCGCTTATGATTAGAGAGCTAGCATTGATTGAAGATTTCAAGAGTATGAATTTGGAGGTTTTCATGTCTTCAAATTGCATTCGTTGTAATACACTTGTTATAACTAATGAATTTCTGGAGAAGGTGAAGGAAAAGCAATTGGAAGATTCAAAATTGAAGAACATCATGGGCTTATTAAATACTGACAAAGCTAAAGACTTCTCTTTAGGAGAGGATGGTATTTTGAGATTCAAAAATAGAATATGCATACCAAAGGATAATGAACTACAGCAAATTGTGTTATCTGAAGGTCATAAAAGCAAACTTAGTTTACATCCAGGAATGACCAAGATGTATCAAGATCTGAAGAAGTCTTATTGGTGGCATGACATGAAGAATGATGTAGCCAAGTTTGTAGCTGCTTGCTTGACTTGTCAGAAATCAAAGATTGAACATCAATGGCCTGAAGGCATGTTAACTTAGTTAGACATTCCAGTGTGGAAGCGGGACAATATCTCAATGGATTTTGTTACCCACTTACCACGTACTTTGAGGAAGAATGACTCTTTTTGGGTCATAGTGGATAGGTTGACAAAGACACTTCCTACCTATAGACTTGAGAATCTCTATGCGAAAGTTGGCCCAGATTTACATATATGAAATAGTCAGATTGCACGGTGTACCCTCCAGCATAGTTTCAGATAGAGATCCCTAATTCACCTCCAGATTCTGACAAACACTTCAAGAAGCCTTGGGGACTAAACTCAGACTTAGTTCAGTATACCATCCTCAAAATGATGAACAATCAGAGAGAACTATCCAGTCCTTAGAGGATTTGCTTAGGACTTGTGTGTCAGATCATTTGGGCAGTTGGGATGAAATTCTACCTTTGGTGGAGTTCACTTACAATAACAGTTACCAAGCTAGCATAGGAATGGTGTTAGAATAGATGCCTTTAAACTAGAGGGGGGTGAATTGTTTAAAGAGGGTTTTCGCAAATTTTTAAGCCAAGAATGAAATTTCTTCAAGAAACAAATGATAAGAAATTCAGTTTTCCAAAACAAAAAGCAAAAACAACAGCACCAGAAAAACAATCGGTTGTTTCGCAAAAACAATCGGTTGTTTCGCATAAACAATCGGTTGTTTATACCAGTTTGCAAATATTAAAACTGAATTTAAAGAGATTAAGGAGAGAGAGAATGCACACAGATGTTTATACTGGTTCACTCTAAACCCAGAGCTACATCCAGTCTTCTCAGAAACCACTGAGGAATTCCACTAAGCAATCAAACCTAGATCACTTACAACACAACCAAGAAAGTGACCTTGATCCCCTAAAGACACACACTTCTCTTGGTCAACACACCAACACTAAGAATGCTTATCTTGATCCCCTCAAGAACACACAACACTTCTCAGCAAACACACAAGGTTTCTTTCAACAGATACAAGGATTACACTTGTTACAGAAGCAAATCTGAAATCAATACAAGAGAAAATCCTATCGCACACTCTTTGATCAAACTCAATCTCTAAGCAATCTCAACTCTTTCAAAATCTCAAAACTTGTGTTCTCGTAAAACCAAAATCTATTTTACTGTTTTATATTCAAAGATGTTGTTTGTTATCAAATCTTAACAAACTATTAATTGCCTTTAAAGATTGGTCAAAGCATTAAAATTTGGAGCGTAAACAGTTAGAAAATCATTTAATGCTTAGTCAAAGCACAAAACAGTTTTTATGTTATGGTACCAAAACAAACAATCGGTTGTTTCCACGAATCAATCGGTTGTTTTGGTTTTGACAGCTCAACCATTTGAATTCTAAAAACACCTAAGTATAAAACAATCGGTTGTTTCGACAAAACAATCGATTGTTTTTCACTTAGCTTGAAAAACACTTTTCTTTTAAAAAGATTGAGAATGCCTATTCTTTGGATTCAATCAATGAGTGGATTACAATACTCAATCTACCCCATATCCTATCTAAGACAACTCAGCAACAGCAAGCACAGCCTAGCCTTCAACATCCTTCAAAGGGTTTGGATTCTTCAAAGCTTGAACACCATTTGGTTCAACAAATGGCTCCTTTCGAGGCATTGTATGGAAGAAAGTGCAGGACACCTCTATGTTGGTTTCAGGATGGTGAGAGTGTGTTAATTGGACCAGAATTAATACAACAAACCAATGAGAAAGTAAAAAATGATTCAAGAAAGATTGAAAACATCTCTCAGCAGGCAAAAGTCTTATGCAGATAAAAGAAGAAGACCTTTAGAATTCTATGCGGGTGAGCATGTCTTTTTGAGAGTTACACCGTTCACTGGTGTAGGAAGAGCACTCAAAATCCAAGAAATTGACTCCTAAGTTCATAGGACCTTACCAAATTCTCCGAAGAATAGGCCTTTTGGCTTATGAAATTGCTTTGCCTCCTTCTTTAGCTAAACTTCACAATATTTTCCATGTATCCCAGCTAAAAAAGTATGTACCTGATCCTAGCCATATTTTAGAGTCTGATTTCATCCAGGTGAAAGAAAATTTGTCATTTGAAGTGAAGCCAATCAGAATTTTAGATTCACAAGTGAAACAACTTCGTGGAAGAAGTATTCCCATGGTGAAAGTATTATGGGATCTCATCTGTGGAGATTCCACTTGTGAAATTGAAGAGGAGTTACGAGCATCATACCCTAATCTCTTTCTTGGTAATTTCATTTTTTAGGACGAAAAATTTGTAGTTGGAGATAATGTAATAGCGTTTTTTTAAAAAAAAAACACAGAGACCCCCCACGCACGGTTTCTTTCTTTTCTTTCTTCCTTTTCTCCCGTTCTCTCTCTAGATCTATCCCTTCTCTCTTAGTTTTATCTCCCAATCTTCATCTATTTTAGAACCTGATCGGACCACGTTGTAGTTGCCGAGTTAAGGAACATTTCTACCCGATCAGATTTTCAAACAAAGTAAGTTCATTTTTACTCTAAATATCCTTTGTTCTCTGTTTTTCCTTAGGATTTAGTCATCAATCTTGGTGGAGTCAATTGAGAAGATTAATCCTCTCAACTTATTCTACTATATACTGAATTTTTGTTTTATTCAGATAACTTGTATTAGGCCCGTAAATCTTGAAGCTTATCCCGACTGTGGGGAATAAAAGTCTAGAAGTTGCTTGGAAAGTAAGAAATTAAGGTAAAGGAAGCTAAATTTAATTTTTAATAGCACCCTAGGATAGAAGATCTGAACTTGGAAGGGACATGGTCCCAATATTCAATTTCTCTTGCAGGGATATTTGTGTTTATATATTATGTTGTTTGTTTATATATTATTTAAAATTTATAAAAATATTAGATTTTGATTGTTTAATATTTAAGTGTTGTTTTTTATATGTTAATTAAGCTTTTGAATGTTGTGGATCGTGTTTCAAATGATATTGTATGATGAAATTGTTGAACCAAGTGGTGTTCAAGCTTTGAAGAATCCAAACCCTTTGAAGGATGTTGAAGCCTTGGTTGAGCTTGCTATTGCTGTGCTGTTTTAGTTAGGATCTAGGGTAGATTGTGTATGTAATCCACCTCTTTGATTGAATCCAAAGCATAGGCATTCTCAATCTTTTTGAAAGAAAAATGTTTTTCAAACTAAGTTAAAACAACCGATTGTTTTGTCGAAACAACCGATTGTTTATACTTAGATGTTTTTAGAAAAGATTGAAAACTGTTTTTCAAGTGGTTGAGCTATTAAAACCAAAACAACCGATTGATTCGAAGAAACAACCGATTGTTTGTTTTGGGACCATAACAGAAAAATTGTTTTATCTTTGACTGAGCTTTAAATGATTTAACTGCTTACGCTCTAGTCATTAAATGCATTTGACCAATCTTTAAATGCAATTTAAGAGTTTGTTAAGATTTGATAACAAACAACATCTTTGAATAAATTCAAAAAAACAGATTTGTTAAACAATTTTTTTGAATAGAGTTTTTGAATTTTTCAAAGAGCTGAGATTGCTAAGAGTTTGTGATTGATCAAAATGTGTGGAATAGGATTCTGCTTGTATTGATTTCAGATTATCTTCTGTAACATGTGTAATCCTTGTACTCTGCTGAACAAGTTTCGTTTCTGTGTTTCCTAAGATTGGTTGTGTTCTTGAGGGGATCAAGATCAGCAATCTTAGTGTTGGTGTGTTGGCCAAGAAGAGTGTGTGTCTTGAGGTGTTCAAGGTCACTTTCTTGGTTGTGGTGTAAGTGATCAAGGTGTGGTTGCTTAGTGGATTTCCTCAGGGTTTCTGAGAAGACTGGATGTAGCTTTGGGTTTAGAGTGAACCAGTATAAACTTTTGTGTGCAATCTCTCTATCCTTAATCTCTTTAAATTCAGTTTGTTTGTTGTTTGCTAGTATAAACAACCGATTGTTTTTCTGGTACTGCAGTTTTTGCTTGCTTTTTTGGCAAACTGAATTATTTATCAATTGTTTTCTTAAGAGAATTTCACTCTTGACTTAAAAGATTGCGAAAACCCTCTTTAAACAATTCACCCCCCCTCTAGTTTAAAGCCATCCATTCTAACAGAAATGGTATGGAATTGAATTCATACATGTGGGATAATGTATGTGATCCTGCCGACAACTCGAACGTGGAGGAATCGCTTTGTAGCACTCTCTGTCCCGTCTACGCGACTGCGTTTTCTGCAGAATCACCCTCAGAACCTTCTCTTGGATCTCCAAATGTGACCTGCAAAACACACAGACGGCGCCTCTAGCGGCCGTTTGCACTCCGACGATCAAGTTAGACCACAGAACCACCAAAGATGAGAAAAACTAGTAGTGTGTGTGAAAAGCTCTTGTTCTCTTTTTTTCTCGTATCCCCCCTCAATCTCCCCTGATTCTATTTTATGTCTCTCTCCGTATCTGGGCCTAACAGAATTCTGTTATGCTTTCTGGCATGTGTCAGAACCCTGTTATGCTTCTCTGCGACAACGTACCTCTAGAATCAGTAGAGTGAGAGCGTGAGAGTCTGTGCGTGTCTGCGCGTCTCTGCGCTTGGCTGCGCCTGTCTGTACCCTTAGTGGTACGGAGTGCACTTTTATCTGGACCGCACCCCTCTCAGATGATGACACGTGGAGGCCTGCAACTCACATCTAACCACACACGTGTCACTTACTGGAAGGGCTCTAGCGCTTCTCTTTGTGTGCCTAAGTTACGCCCTTGCGGAGTAACTTAGGATATTTCTCCCATCTGGGTAAATCGCATACACTTATGAGAACGCCAGGTGTGGCTGGTCTAGGCACACTCACCAAACATTGCTCTCTGCGTATACAGCTTACCCTTCATGGTGTCACGCACGTAATGGGTTGAGGGAATCACCAATCACTGACTGGTTTGCTAGCTCCCTCAGGCCACTCTCGTGCATGATTCCCTGAGATGTGCTCATGCGAGGTTCGTGCGTAACGCTCTCGCTGGGAACCTCAGTCCCAGTTTAACTGTGTGTAACACGATACCCCGATGACTGATCAGTGCTCTATTGCTTCTCGCGTTCTGCCCCCAGGCGCGCGTATGGGAACTGGTCTGTTGGTGGCCACTCGGTTACTGACCACCGATCACCGTTCTGGGTGATCTGTCCCCTGACTTCTCTGCCGCCTGATCTGTCAGTGGTCACTTGGTTACGGACCCCCCGATCACCGCTCTTGGCGATCGTCTCCCTGATCTCTCTGTCACCTGGTCCATGTGTCACCCTGCGAGTGGTCCACGTGGTCCTCTACTGCTGACGTCATCGACGACCGATGACCGATCGGATCACAAGCCCCCCAGTCTCGAGTCGTGAACTCGTTCTCGGCGAAGAGACTAAGTGGTCGTGCCCTCAGTCCACGTGGCAAGTGGGACCGCATCACGTGCCACCTCACGTGCTGCTTCTTTAACGTTTGGACTTCCTTCCTTAATCTTACGACACGTGGCCCCATCGACGGCCAGCGTGGTGTGTCGCTAGCGCTTCTCTTATTCAAATTGGCGCGCGCCTTCACTGTTCCTTCATCTTCTTCAATCGACTCTCAGACTTCCTGCGAACTCTCTCTCTGCACACCCATCTTTCTTCAAGTTTTCTGCTTCCAAACCTCTCGCGATCACCCAAAGGTATGGTTTTTCTTCTTCCTGGGCCCATTTAGGTCATTTTTACCGATTGCATTTATCTTCCTCGTTATCATGCATTCATCTTCTCTATTTTCCCTCTCTCGACCCACGCTAGGGTTTTTTCGCGTTCTCGCTCTGACTTCTGCTTCTTCTTCTTCCTCTTTTCACCTGGGCATCTCTTTCTCCTTCCCCCTCTCTGTTTTCACCGAACCATTCATCATTCCCTCTTCCTCCATTCATTTTGACTTTTCGTTTTTCCTCCATTTCCAGCTATCTCGCGATGGCTCGCTTGAAACAAACCGCGCGCATTATTGCCTCATCTTCTGGTGCACAGCCTTCCGCGAGTGCGCCAGCTCCACCACCGCCTGTTGCCACCTCCTACCACGACAACGCCAGGGTCTACGACTGGGCCCCCATGGCGTTGCTGGCCGAAACATCCACCCTGCTACCTCAGGGTCATCTGATGAGAATCAACTAAAGGTGGCTTTTTATAATGAAGAACAAGATCATTCGCCTTCACATTTAAAGTTTTTCTTGTTAATCTTTGCAAAAGATAAAGCCCAAGCCCAAGAAGGCCAAAGCCCACAAAAGCCCAAAGACCATCCCATGAAGGGCAAAGCCAAGTTTTAAATAAATATTGTTTAGAAAGGTGCTTAGAGGGAAACATTAGAAACCTCTATTTTTAAAGCATCTTTTAGTCTTTAGTTAAGAGTCTTAGGGGGGGTGTGTTAGTAGATAGGTGTAGGAGTAAATAAGGAGGTGCCAAAGTGAGAGAAGGGATCACACCTTCCTCATGCTTTGTTTTAGGCGCAAATTCTAGAAGCTTTTTAGGAGGGAGTTTTTTTGAATTTGTGTAGCTTACTTTTCAGCACCTTAGGCTATAAATAGAGGTGCTCTCTTTGTAAAATTCAGATTGGAATTAATCTAAGAAAACTCTACTCAAATTTTGAGTGAACTTTGGAGAGCTTTTGGAGCCTTCTTCTCTAGTCTTATCTTGATGGATCATTGGAGTCCTCAAGTGGCGGCATCACTCTCATCTAGGAGCATTCCACACTTCTAGTGGCGAGATCATCCAACATTCTTCCATCTTCATGAGCACTCTCTTCTCCTTCCTCTCTTCTCTTTCAATTGTTCATGTTGTCTTGTGTTCTTGAGTTTTTTTGGTTCGGTTTTTCTGTTTTTCCAGCACCTATGTTCTGTTCTTGCCTTTTAATTTCAATTCTGTTCGGTTCCTTTTAGTTTCTCCTCTTTTTTGGTTCAATTTGACTAAAATTGGTTCATCCAAATGAGTTTGGGATTTGGTACTAGTTTTTGGTGAGTTCTTGTCTTAGAACAAATGATCCAACTCTAAGAAAAGTGCCTCTATTTTGTCCAACTCAAGGTGATTCCTAAGAAGGTCAAGAACCTTTCTCTATATGGCTAGTGGAATCACATCATGTGGTATCATGAGTCTTAGGTTCTTCTTGTTTAATTGTTGAGTTGTGTGCACTTTATTTCAAGAGCTCTTTTAATTTCTTGCAATTTAAGTTTCTGTTTTAGATTTTTACTTGAGTATTCTTGCTGTTTTTCTTTTACACCAAGTGCTTGTGAAAAGGTTTATGGCACTCATAATTATTATGAGTATGGTTGCTCTTTTGGAATGGCATTATCCTTCCTAGAGTTTACCTTAAGCTTCCTTTCACTTGTTGTTAAAATTTGTGATGTGTCTTTTAATTTTGTAATCATGTCAAGTTTTGTCTTAGTCATGTTATTCCATAATTGTCATTACTTCTAGTAGTACTTTTATTGCTTTGATTGTTTCTTGCTTTGGTGTCATATAATTTTCTGAATTGATGTTGATCCTTTGTGCATTTTCTTTTTAGAATTGAGTTCATACTTGTATTCTAGACCTATACAAGTTCCAATACATCATTTTCCATTATGTCTTTGCTAGTTCATATTTCTGTTTTTTGTTCCTATTAGGACTCCTCTGTTTCTGAAAAACAAAAGTGCTTACTATTTTTCTTATTGCAATTGATTTACTCACTGGAAAATTCTGAAATTCTGGATTTGTGATATTCAAAGTGTTATAAAAAAGTAGAAAAAAGAATCATTCAAAAATTCAAAGTACACAAAAAATGATAAATAAAATAAAAAAAGTGTATATTTCTGCCGAAAAAAATACGGTAATCTGGCAGCGATTTTGAAAAATTTATTTCTCTCAATTGGCTTACTGTTTTTAATTGATTCCAGTGCCATTATTGAGTTAACATCTTGAAGTTTCTGTGGTTTAAATTTTATAATCCAGTTCGATCTACATCATTCCATTTAAATCGGTGAATATCAAGCACAGTTTGCATTTTAAAAAAAAAATAAATTTTCCAGTCGCTAATTTTTTTTTGTTTTCTTCATCTACTCTAGTGCTTTTCCTTAAGTATTCTTTTGTGTGCCTACTTTCTCATTGAGTTCTTTATTTTCTTGCTTGTCTTTCATTCTTACTCTTTGAGTTTGTCTTACATATAGTTTTCCTTTTGCAATTACCTTTCGTTGCTTATACCTTTTCTTGATTGTCTTTATTGATTCTTTGGTTTTGTGGTGGTTGCTCTTGAGATTGGTGTGCTTGCTTTGACATCTTTCATTTGAGGATTCCAAGGCCTCAAGATCAGATTGGTGCAAGAACATTATTTCTTTGAGAGTGATCTCTTTTTCTGCCTTAATTCACTTCGGCATTTTGCTTAAAACACTCACTGTTTTTGCTAATTTTGTTTCTTAACTTGTTTGCTGTTTTTGTGTGTTTGCTGTTTTTAATTACAAATGGCTGGATTTTCAAGTGATGCATCATACAAGCAGAATTCTCCTTCCAAAGCTTCAATCCTTGGTGAATTACATGAAGTACAAAGAACTATTAGACGCTTGGAAGAGAAAATGCAAAAGATGGAGGTCCAACAAGCTAGACCATCTCCTTCTATCCATGATGGGCATCATTCACATAGACCTTCAACAAGAGGTTCTTCCAATGACATAGGCCGTGAAGAGGACCATAGGAGAAGGAGAACTCCACCCCAATTCCTTGGACATAGACATCACAACCAAGGGGAGAGACCTCACTATGGCAATGGCTACTACCAAGATGCAAAGGCTAGGCTACCTTCAGTCAAGCTTCCTTGTTTCAATGGCTCAAGTGATCCTAATGTATATTTAGATTGGGAGGCTAAGTGTGAACAAATATTTGAGATCCATGAGATCCAAGATGAGCATAAGCTTAAGCTAGCCACCCTAGAGTTTAGTGATTATGCCATGAAATGGTGGCATGGAATTGTAAAGGACATTATCTATCACAAGGGTCCTCCCGTGGACTCTTGGAACTCTTTAAAGGATCAAATGCGCGCTAGATTTGTGCCCCCACATTTTAGGAAAGACCTCATGTTGAGACTCCAACGGTTTCAACAAGGCACGCTAAATGTGGATGAATATAATAAAGAGCTAGAAACGCTTGTGCTTAAAATTGAATTAGAGGAAAGTGAGCAAGCTATGATTGCTAGGTTTGTGAGTGGTCTTAGGAAGGATATTCAAGACTTTGTTGAGTTACAAGAGTATTCATCATTGGGCTCTTTAGTTCATCTTGCAATGAAGGTGGAAGCCCAACTTGCTAAGAAAAACTCTTTCAAAAATGCTTCCAATGATGGATACTACTCCAAGTCTTGGAGAAACAAAAATTCTTTTTCTAAACATCCTTCCAAAGATTCTTCTTTCAAACCCAAGGATCCTACGCCATCTACTTCTAGGCCTAAATCCCCAATTAAATCGTCTAGTCAAAAGTGTTTTAAATGTTTGGGATATGGTCACATTGCTGCTAATTGCCCTTCTAAACGAAGTATGTACATGCATGAAGGCATTGTAGTTAGTGAGCATGATTCCAATTCACCTAGGCATTCTTCACCTTTTAGACCATCAAGTGAAAATGAGAGTGAAAGTCCTTGTGAAGGTGACTTATTGATGGTAAGACGTATGTTGGGCACAATTCCAAAATCTTTGAATGATACTCAAAGAGAAAATATTTTTCACACCCGATGTCTTATCAACAACAAGTTATGTTCCTTGATTATTGATGGGGGAAGTTGCACTAATGTGGCTAGTACAAGAGTTGTGGAGAAGTTAGCCTTACCCACTATCTCTCATACCAAGCCCTACAAATTACAATGGCTTAGTGAAGTAGGTGAAATCATGGTGAATAAACAAGTCCTCATTAACTTTGCTATAGGAAAGTATAAAGATGAGGTTTTATGTGATGTTGTGCCCATGGAAGCTTCTCATCTTCTTTTAGGAAGGCCTTGGCAATATGATAGACATGTTTTACATGATGGCCTATCCAATACAATGTCTTTTTCCTTCCTAGGGCGCAAGGTTATATTAAAACCCCTCTCTCCCAAAGAGGTTCATGAGGACCAAATAAAAATGAAAACTAAAAGAGAAAATGAGAAAGAAAAAGAAGTAAGTACTACACCGAGTCACACCATTTTCTCCTCTAAATCCATCATGTTGACTCGTGCTATACCTCAAATGGACCCTCCAAGGTCTTCTTCTTCTTTATCTTTTTCATTACCCAAGGTTCCTATTTCAACACCACCTTGGTTAAAATATGTTAGGGATGATTTTTTCATACCTCCTAATGGGTTTCACCATTTAAGAGGTCTTTTTCCCAAAAATATCATCATTCCCAAACACATTTTTCCAACTTGGTCGATTTGTAGGACCTCCTTTTCTGCAATCCCTTTGGTTCCATCTGCTAAGTCATGTATTCCTTTTTCTTACACTTTTGATTGTAAAAGTAAACTGACTTTGTTATATGCAGGGATTCAGAATTCGTGGGCGAATTCTCTCCAACTCGGGGAGTATGATGAGAATCAACTAAAGGTGGCTTTTTATAATGAAGAACAAGATCATTCGCCTTCACATTTAAATTTTTTCTTGTTAATCTTTGCAAAAGATAAAGCCCAAGCCCAAGAAGGCCAAAGCCCACAAAAGCCCAAAGACCATCCCATGAAGGGCAAAGCCAAGTTTTAAATAAATATTGTTTAGAAAGGTGCTTAGAGGGAAACATTAGAAACCTCTATTGTTAAAGCATCTTTTAGTCTTTAGTTAAGAGTCTTAGGGGGGGGTGTTAGTAGATAGGTGTAGGAGTAAATAAGGAGGTGCCAAAGTGAGAGAAGGGTTCACACCTTCCTCATGCTTTGTTTTAGGCGCAAATTCTAGAAGCTTTTTAGGAGGGAGTTTTTTTGAATTTGTGTAGCTTACTTTTCAGCACCTTAGGCTATAAATAGAGGTGCTCTCTTTGTAAAATTCAGATTGGAATTTTATAGTAGAGAGACTATACTCAAATTTGGAGAGAAATTGTGAGTTTTGAGTCTTCCTCTTCTTTGCCTTATCTTGTGAGCTATGGTGAGCTTCAAGTGGTGGCACTCCATCACTTATCTTTGTTCAAGGTTCTAAGTGGCGTGAATGGCTTCTTCCAATTCTCAAAATCCAGCAAGCATCTTATTCTATAAGTGTTCTTCTTCCCTTTTCTTCAATTTTCCATTCGGTAGTTTTGATTCCTAGAGTTTACTTCTTTTTCTACCGTTTATTTTTGTGTTTCCAGCATTGTGTTCTTAATTCTGTTTTGGTTCAGTAGCTATCATTTAAATTCTGTCCAGTTTTAATTCTTGTTCTTCTTTCCTTTTGTTTTGATTCAATTTGACAATACATGGACTTCAATATGAGTCTTGGTTGGTGCTTAGTTTTGGTGAGTTCTTGAATTTAGAACATTGATCCAATTCTAAAGTAAAGTGCCTTTCAAATCCAGCTCAAGTTGTTCCTAAGAATGTCAAGAATCATGTGTTCTTGTAGTTACATTCACATCATCATCTCACCTCCCTTCTGAGCCATGACCCGGATGAGCCTTCGTGCGCCATAGATAGGGAAAACGATTTCAACATCCAAGTCCGCATTCCTCCTCGAGGGATGCCCATCTGCACGGACGATAGGGCCACCAATGGGGTGCCCTTCGTCTTCATCTACTCCGCCATCTTCAAAAGGTTGAAGCTACACCTGCCATTCACCTTTTTCGAGAAGGAGCTGATGATGGAGTTGAACGTTGCGCCCTGCCAACTCCATCCAAATGCCTGGGCTTTCATCCGGGCATTCCAGATTCTCTGTAACTACTTCGGGCACAACGCCTCCGTGGATGTGTTCCTCTATTTCTTCGAGGCGAAGAATCCTGGGGACAGGTCCTGGGTTAGCCTGAACGGGGTTGCTGGACGGGTGCTCCTGGGCCTATACCAGCAATCCTTCAAAGACTGGAAAGGCAGGTTCTACATGATATCTGCCACCCCACAAAGTCCAAACCTGCTCGAGGGGTACCCCCTCTACTGGGTTCCTGGGGTTGAATTCAAGAAACCCAGGGACCTTGAAGTCATGGCCCCCTACGAGCGCGAGCTGTGTGGGCTGTTCCTGGGGGCCAAGTACAACTCTGCTCGCCTCATCAAAGATGAGTTTGATGTGGTGGCTCTGAAAAAGTACATAGGTAGCTCTTTTTCTTCCACCTCTTAGGATACTTGCACCTTCTCATGCATGCTTTTATATATTTTGACTTACTTGCGTAACTTGGCCATCTAACTCTTCTTTTTCTCATCTATGTAGATTCAATGTCGGGGAAAGACAGGAGGCAAGCCTTGCTGGAGCTTGCCAAGCTTCGGGGGACCAAGGGAACTGGCTCCTCTTCTTCTACCACCGAGCCCATTGCAGCCCCTCCTCTCTCGGTCGCGCCAGCTGAAGGCCCCGAGCAAGGAAGGAAGAGAAAAAGACTGGTGAAGGCTTCTACTTCACTTGTTGCTGCTGCTGCCTCAACCGAAGAGAAAAGCTCTGGCTCTCCTCTCATACACCGCCAGAGGAAATTGCCAGTGGTTGAGGGGGCCTCGTCTCTCCAGCCTGGGGAGATCGAGGTGGTGGAGGTAGAGGAAGGTTCACCCCCTCCTCCCTTTACTCAACCTGCCTCAGAGCCCACATGTCTTCCTTCTCCCTGCCAACAGCCGCCTCCAGCTTCTCGACCGTCATCTCCCCCCCAGCAGGCCAATCTCTTGGTCCATCTGCTCCTCCTGCTGGGGGCGCTTCCGCTCATCCGGGGGGTCTCCCGCCACCACTGCCAACCTCCACTGCAACTGCTGAATGTGGTGGCTCCAGCTCGCGACCAAGCGCCTCTGGAGCTAGCCACGAGAACTTTAGCAGGGTCATCACCTTGGTTCGACAGCTTATCAGCAACCGAGAGCTCGTCGAATGGAGCGGTGATGAGGTGGACATGCACCTGGCCAGGCAGATGGTGCTCTCTTTGGAGTTTTCCACCCAGCATCGCAAGCAAATAGCTCTGGAGAAGAGGGTGAAGGAGCTTGAGCACGACAAGGAGTCACTGCGAAGTGACTTCGAAGCTGCCCAAGGGTCTGTAGAGCTGATGCGGGGCATGGTGGAAAAAGCTAAGAGGGAGTACCTAGCGCAGGTCCAAGAGACCATCAAGACGGAGATCTTGATGGGGCAAACTGTTAGCTCTCTGGACTGCGCGGTGGTGGAGCTATGGGCCGAGACCTCCTCCCTACGCCAACTAAACTCTCAACTAGTGGGGGAGCTCGAGTCCACCAAAGAAGCGGCCGCTGCTGGAGAGAAGAGGCTTGAGGAGGTGGTGGGCAAACTGTCTGAAGCCAAGGGCCAACTGGAAGAAGCTGCCTCCTCCCTTGCTGCCCTTACCACTGAGAGAAATGCTGCGGAGGCCTCGAATCAAAAACTGGAGGCGGAGAAAGCTGATCTGATGAACGTGGGTGCTGATGCCCTTACTGACGGATTCGAGCTGGCACTCGAGCAAATCCGATGCGTTCTCCCAGACTTGGACCTCTCGCAATTCAGCATTTATCACGAAGTGGTAGATGGAAAGCTCACCCCTCCTGCCCCTTGATCTCTTTTCTTTCTTGTAAATTTTTACTTCTTCACAACTTTTCTTAGTACTCAGAATTTGTATAAGACTTGGTTGTGAATATATACTCTCAATTTGTATAACCTTCTTCTCTTGTATTCTACTTGAGCTTCACCTTTCTCTATGCACACGACTAACTGTTAGCTAGCTTAGGTTCAGCGCAATCTTAAACTTTGTCTTTCCCTTTGCACACGACTAAGTGTTAACCAGCTTAGGCCTAGCGCGATCTGCCTCCTTTGATCTTGGCCTCTACTTGATCACGACTAGCTACTCCCTTAGCTTTGTGTTTAACAGTTCTTGTGCGCTGCTTTGCACCACTAACCAATCACTGACGACTCGTCAGCGATCGTTCTTTGGTCTTCACTTAGCTTCTCTGTCGCTCTAGCGCTAAGTGCATAGAAGACTTTGACATCGATCGCTCGAGGTGATGCCTCGTTTTGGGGAAAGAAAAGTGTTTCTCGCTAACCCCTCTTACTTTCCCCAAGGTCATCACCCTTCGACAGATTGAGTCGTTCATTCCCTGCCTCACTCCTGGGGGGAAGAGGGTTTCGGACTAAGAGCCTTACTGGGCCAATATTGGTGTATGCCAAGTGGGTAAGGACATTTGTCAAAATCTTTCCTTTCCCTCCCTTGGTCTTACTAGCACCCCTGGCTTTTCAAACCCTTAGCTGCTTGCGCTCACACCTGGGGTGAGGAAGACTTAGATCGGTGCCAGTACTTGCGCCTAGGGCAAGCAAGGCCTAACCGATCACCTGCACTTGCACCTGGGGCAAGGAGGATTTTAACTTTAATACTTGCGCACACTTGACATGCTGGAAATTTTATTTTTTTTTTCTTTAATTGGGTGGCCTCGTTAAAAACCCTCCTTAGGGAAAAGAGTGCCCCCTTGTCTGTTCAATTGTTTCCACCACATACAAAGCATGTATCTTTTAGCGCGAGAACGCAACTACTTTACAACTTAACTGAAGTAAAATTTTAAATGGGTGGCGTTCCACGTTCTGGGGATTGCTCCTCCCTCCAGAGTTTCTAGCCGATAAGCTCCGTTCTCCAACGTCTCAACCACTCTGTACGGGCCTGTCCACTTTGGAGACAACTTGTTCTGCATCTCATTCTGATGCACCTTTCTCATCACCAGATCACCTTCCTGGAAGCGCCTGGGCCTCACCTTAGAGTTGTGCCTCCGCTCTACTCTTCTCTTTACGGCTTCAACACTAACTCTGGCTTCCTCTCGCACTTCGTCCAGCAGGTCGAGATTCACCTTTCGTTCTTCATTGGACTCTTCAGCAATGAAATTCAAGAATCTGGGGGAGCTCTCCTGTATTTCCACGGGAATCATGGCGTCTGTCCCATAGACAAGGCTGAAGGGTGTCTCATGGGTGCTGGACTGTGGGGTGGTATGATAAGACCATACAATTCTGGGGACCTCCTCTGCCCAGCCTCCTTTGGCCTTGTCTAGTCTTCGCTTCAGCCCCCTGAGCAGTACTCGATTGGCCGACTCCACCTGCCCATTGGTTTGTGGGTGTTCCACTGAAGCGAAAACCTGCTGTATCTTTAACTCTTCACACATCTTTCTCAGCTGATGACTCGTGAACTGGGTGCCATTGTCGGAGACCAACCTCTTGGGTATTCCGAAGCGGCAGACGATGTTCTTCCAGACGAAGTGCTCGACTTTCTGTGCGGTGATGTGTGCGACTGGTTCTGCCTCCACCCATTTGGTGAAGTACTCGATGGCCACGATGAGAAACTTCATTTGCCTTATCGCCAGGGGAAAAGGTCCTAGGATGTCGATACCCCATGTGTGGAATGGCCACGGGCTATGGATGGACCTCAACTCCTCAGGGGGTGCCTTGTGCCAGTCTGCGTGTAGTTGACACTGTTTGCAGCACTGGGCAAACCTTACGCAGTCCTCCTTCAGCTTTGGCCAGTAGTACCCCGCGCGGAGTATCCTACTTGCCAAAGCGCGACCACCTACGTGGCTCCCGCACACCCCCTCGTGCAGCTCAGACATGAGTCTGGTACATTGCTCGCCGTGCACGCAGATCTGCACAGGGTGAGAAAATCCAAATCTAAAGAGGTTTCCATCAATTAGAGTAAACTTACTTGAGCTCCTCTTTATCCTTTTTGCCTCTGCCACGTCGAGTGGGAGTACACCATCTTCTAAGTATAACTGGTATGGCGTTATCCAGGTGTCGGGTTCCTTCACCGCGCGGACCTCCATCGACTCATCGATCTTCGATGGTCGCGCTCTCACCCTCGGTGCTTTCAACATTTCTTGAGTCAACGACCGATGACCGATCGTTAGACGCTCCATTGATTTGCACACATGGAGTACCTGGTTGTCCGACACGAACGCTCGCGGTACCTTCAGGGTCTCCTGAATGACGGTCCTCTGCTTCCCCCCTTTGCCTGAGCTGGCCAGCTTGGCAAGCAGATCTGCTCTGGCATTTTGCTCTCTTGGCACGTGTACCAATTCGAACTCGGTGAAGGACGTCTTCAGGAGCTGTACATACTCCAGGTAGGCTGCCATCTGGGGATCCTTTGCCTGGAACTCCCCTGTAACCTGCCCGGTGACTAGCAAAGAGTCGCTTTTGGCCAGCAGGTTTCTTGCTCCCATTTCTCTTGCTAGCAACATTCCTGCGATCAGGGCTTCATACTCCGCCTGATTGTTGCTAGCTTTGAAGGCAAAGCGGAGGGACTGCTCGATCAGTACCCCGTTTGGGCCTTCAAAGATAACTCCGGCGCCGCTCCCCTGCTGATTAGAAGAGCCGTCCACCGATAACACCCATCGGAAACCTAAACCTTCTGCAGGTGTCGCGATCGACGACAGCTCGACTACAAAGTCCGCGAACACCTGCCCCTTGATTGGTCCTCGGGGCTCGTACTGAATGTCAAACTCGGACAATTCCACCGCCCACTTGACCATCCTGCCTGCTACATCAGGCTTCTTCAGCACGTTTTGGATAGGCAGATCAGTCATCACCACCACTGTGAAGCTGTGGAAGTAATGCCTGAGTCTTCTGGCTGAAAACACCACCGCCAGGGCAGCCTTCTCGAGGGCCTGGTACCTTGTTTCAGGGCCTTGCAGCACCTTACTCACGAAGTACACAGGCCTCTGGGCCTAATCTTGCTCTTGCACCAGGACTGAGCTGACTGCTCTCTCCGTCACCGCGAAATATAGACGAAGAGGGATGCCTACCTGAGGTTTTCGCAAGACTGGTGGGCTCGCCAGATACTCCTTCAATTTGATGAAGGCCTCCTCGCACTCCTGTGTCCAAAGGAACCTGCTGTTGCGTTTGAGACACTGGAAGTACGGATGACCTTTCTCCCCTCCAGCGGACATAAACCGAGACAAGGCTGCCAAGCGACCGGTGAGCTGCTGCACTTCCTTAACCGTCGTCGAGCTCCTCATTGCCACGATTGCTGCACACTTCTCTGGGTTAGCTTCGATTCCCCGCTCTGTCAAGAGGAAACCCAAAAATTTTCCAGCCTCCACGCCAAAAATACACTTCTCAGGGTTGAGCTTCAGTCTGTACTTGGCGATGGTGGTGAATAGTTCTTCCAGATCAGCTGCATGATGCTTCTTCTCTTGGGACGTAACCACCATGTCATCTACATAGGCATGTACGTTCCTTCCCAGCATGGGCGAGAGCACCCTATCCATGAGCCGCTCGTAGGTAGCCCCCGCGTTCTTTAATCCGAATGGCATGACCCTGTAGCAATAGCAAGACCGTTCCGTCATGAACGCGGTCTTGCACTCATCCATGGGGTGCATCCTGATCTGGTTATACCCCGAGAAAGCGTCCAAGAAGCTGAGTAACTTTCCCCCTTATGCGCTATCAACTAGGGCGTCTATACTGGGTAAGGGGTAAGAATCTTTGGGGCACGCCTTGTTGAGGTCAGTGAAATCCACGCACATTCTCCACTTGCCGCTTGCCTTCTGAACCAGCACCACATTCGCTAGCCACTCGGGGTACTGGATCTCTCTGATGTGCCCTGCAGCAAGGAGCTTCTGCGCTTCGTCGTGGATCACCTTCCTCTTCTCCTCGTTGAATTTCCTTCGCCTTTGTCGCACAGGTCGAACCTTAGGGTCCATCGACAGACGATGGCAAAGGAAATCGGGGTCGATTCCTGGCATGTCGGACGCTGACCATGCAAAGGCACCCATGTGCTTCTCAATCACACCAACGATCAGCCTTCGCTCTTCTTCAACGAGGGATCCCCCCAATTTGAACTTTTTCCCCCCGATGTCCACTTCGACCCATCCTTCAGCTGGGTAGGGCCTTCTCTCACTGGCGATGACCGCCCTGGCGATCCCTGACTCGCGAGGAGCGATCGCGCCTTCCTCTTCTTCTTCAACTTGGGCTACCTGGGAGCCCCCCACCGCAGCGTTCTCCATCCTCTGAGCGCCCTGTGTCTCCCTAACCACCGATCGCTCTTCGCGCACACCTGGTGGTGGTGTCGTGGTGACGTGGCATACACTTCTCTTCTGCTTCAGGCTGTTCTCATAACAGCGTCTTTCCTCAGCCTGATCCGACTTGATGGTTATTATGGTCCCCTCCATCGATGGCAGCTTCAACTTCATGTGCCTCGTTGATGGTATTGCGCCCAACCTATTAAGTGTTGGCCTCCCCCAACAAGACGTTGTACGCAGAAGGGGCGTTCACCACCAAGTACTTTATCCTTTCGGTGCGGGCTGTCGTCCCATCAGTGAACGTTGTCCTCAACTCAATGTATCCCCGCACTTCTACCTGATCTCCTGCAAAGCCGTAAAGACACCCGGTATACGGCCTCAGTTGATCAGGGGACAACTGCAACTTGTTAAACCTCGGCCAGAACATGACGTCTGCCGAGCTTCCATGATCTACGAGCACTCGGTGCACTCGTCTTCCAGCCGTGATGAGGGAGATGACCACAGTGTCGTTGTCGTGCGGGACAACGTCCCGTAGATCAGCTTTCCTGAAGACAATATCTACTTCAGGGTAATGGCTCTCATTTACCGCATCTACCGCCATAACCGACCGAGCGTACCTCCTTCTCTGTGACGCTGTGCATCCCCCACCAGAGAAGCCTCCCGCGATTGTTTGCACTTCCCCGTGCACAGGGACTTCATGCTGCTATTCTCCAGCCTGGGATCCCGACGCGCGATCACCCTGCGGCTCACGCAGGTAATCTGCTAGGAACCCAGACTTCACCAACTCTACCAGTTGGTGTCCCAACGCCAAACAGGAGTGAAGTGTGTGGCCCAAGGCCTGGTGAAACTCACACCACTCATTCTTCTTTCTACCAAGTACCTTATCAGTCTTCTCCGGTACGCGTAGTCTTGCTGCTACAGCAGGAAGGGCGATGAGATCCGCCAATCCCACCATGAAATTGTATCTTGGGGGTGCGTTATTCTCCCTTGCACGCCCCCTGCTCTGATCTTTGCCTGGTGCATAGGGACGAGGTTTTTCCCGCACCTTTTTCCCCTCCTTGGCCTCATGCACCCTTGCTTGCTGCGGTTTCCCTTGCCCTCCACGCGGTCTTGGTGGTGCAGCACTTCCTCTTTTCTCAGAAACCTCTGTTTCTGCCACTATGTTCGCCATCGTGCGTCGTCGGATCTCTGCAAAGGTGCTGGGATGGCTCCTGATGAGAGACTCGCTGAAGGGGCCAGGCAGCACTCCCTTCTTAAACGCGTGCACCAGCATATCTTCATCTTTGCTGGGCAGTCTAACCACTTGTGCTCAAAAGCGGTTGAGGTAGTCCTTCAGCGACTCGCCTTGGTACTGACGCACGTCGAACAAATCGTATGACACCACTGCAGGTGCTTTGTTGACGATGTATTGCTCAGTGAAGAGCTTCGAAAACTGAGAGAAAGACGTGATATGCCCTTCTGGTAAGCTCACGAACCACTCCATGGCGATTCCGCTTAGCGTGCTCATGAACATTTTGCAGTACACAGCGTCTGAGCCCCCAGACAACATCATCTGGGTGTGGAACGCCGTCAGATGCGCCTCCGGGTCTTCTACCCCTGTGAATGACGCCTTCACCCCCACCAGGTTGGGAGGCACCATGGTTCCCATGATTTCAGGGGAGAATGGCATGGGGAACGCTCTTGGAGGTAACGGCTGCCTAGACATCCTTTCGTCAACCACGTGTTCCCTTTGCGCCTGCAACGTCCTCCTCAACTCTTCATTGACGCGATTCAGCTCGTCGTTCCTGCTTTGCGACGCGGCCAACTCCGTATGCATCCTTTCTTGTTCAGCTTTTGACGCTGCGGCGTTATCCTGCAGCGTGCGCACCATCTCCAGGACCTGCGCCATTGTCACAGCTCCTTCGTCAGCAGATGGCGCAGGTGATGGTTGTCTGTTTCTTGGCATCTTTCGCTATCAAAGAAGTTGGTAAAACTCTGGTAAGCTTCAAAACTGTGGTGTATATGGGACCACGATTCACTCGAGCCCCACGGTGGGCGCCAAATGATCCTGCCGACAACTCGAACGTGGAGGAATCGCTTTGTAGCATTCTCTGTCCCGTCTACGCGACTGCGTTTTCTGCAGAATCACCCTCAGAACCTTCTCTTGGATCTCCAAACGTGACCTGCAAAACACACAGACGGCGCCACTAGCGGCCGTTTGCACTCCGACGATCAAGTTAGACCACAGAACCACCAAAGATGAGAAAAACTAGTAGTGTGTGTGAAAAGCTCTTGTTCTCTTTTTTTCTCGTATCCCCCCCTCAATCTCCCCTGATTCTATTTTATGTCTCTCTCCGTATCTGGGCCTAACAGAATTCTGTTATGCTTTCTGGCATGTGTCAGAACCCTGTTATGCTTCTCTGCGACAACGTACCTCTAGAATCAGTAGAGTGAGAGCGTGAGAGTCTGTGCGTGTCTGCGCGTCTCTGCGCTTGGCTGCGCCTGTCTGTACCCTTAGTGGTACGAAGTGCACTTTTATCTGGATCGCACCCCTCTCAGATGATGACACGTGGAGACCTGCAACTCACATCTAACCACACACGTGTCACTTACTGGAAGGGCTCTAGCGCTTCTCTTTGTGTGCCTAAGTTACGCCCTTGTGGAGTAACTTAGGATATTTCTCCCATCTGGGTAAATCGCATACTCTTATGAGAACGCCAGGTGTGGCTGGTCTAGGCACACTCACCAAACATTGCTCTCTGCGTATACAGCTTACCCTTCATGGTGTCACTGACTGGTTTACTAGCTCCCTCAAGCCACTCTCGTGCATGATTCCCTGAGATGTGCTCATGCGAGGTTCGTGCGTAACGCTCTCGCTGGGAACCTCAGTCCCAGTTTAACTGCGTGTAACACGATACCCCGATGACTGATCAGTGCTCTATTGCTTCTCGCGTTCTGCCCCCAGGCGCTCGTATGGGAACTGGTCTGTTGGTGGCCACTCGGTTACTGACCACCGATCACTGTTCTGGGTGATCTGTCCCCTGACTTCTCTGCCGCCTGATCTGTCGGTGGTCACTTGGTTACGGACCCCCCGATCACCGCTCTTGGCGATCGTCTCCCTGATCTCTCTGTCACCTGGTCCACGTGTCACCCTGCAAGTGGTCCACGTGGTCCTCTACTGCTGACGTCATCGACGACCGATGACCGATCGGATCAGTATGGACTGATGTTTGTTGTGTATTAAGTTTTGATGCCTATGTGGTAACAAAGATCTTCGAACTTCACTAATGATCTAAGTCACAGAGACTAAGATATCAGGTGGTGAGAAGCTGATGGGGGAGTTCATGCACAGCTTGACATATGAGATGCACGGCTTGGGTTGTATTGAACTTACTGATGGCATTTTCATGAAGTTCTTCTTGAATCAATGTAGAGTAATGGGGCGGAAGCAATGAATGAAGGTGAGCAAGATCCTCCTAGGAGTGGTGTTGATCTTGTAGGTGCATGCTATGTGTGGTTATTGGGTGGTTCGGCCAGCCCAAGGGAAAAGATGAAGGAATTGAAGTTTAGAGCCTAGGATTCTAGGGAGAAGCAAAGTTTGGCACAAAATGGCAGCATAACTTTACTCACAATAAACTTGGAAAATACAAGAGATAGCCTTCCTATTCATAGGCTATAAAACCGTAAAAGCTAAGCTAAGTGTAAATGAAATGAGAGCCAAATGAAATGCAACAATGACAAGGCACATGGCACATGCTTCATGTCCGGCCAAGTAAGCACCATTCTAGAATGTTCACTCTCTTTTACTTTCTAGCACTACTCTATTTACTAAGTACCCCTAATGGGCCTTTATGCAACAAAGCCTTCTCTTCACAAACCGTAGCTTGGCCCATGTATATGTGAAGCTAGACGGTCTAGGACTCTTCATAGATGCTCCTTATGTAGCCGCTCCTCTTCATGGCCTAGACGCTCCTCATCATGGCTAGACGCTCCCATCATGGCTAGACGGTCTTAGTCTTGGAAGCTTGGCTTTCATAGTGTGGTGAGCTTGGGCCCTCCTCCATCATCCCCTCCCTCTTGAAAAGGATTTGTCCTCAAATCCAAGGCTTTTGCTCGGGGGATGGTTGTGGCTGGATGGTGTCCATCATCTCCTCCTCCTAGAGAAGATCTATCCTCAGATGTGCATTCTTGATCTCGGATAGCAGCCTCTTGCTTCGTCAAGGTGTATCCTCCCGGATCAAATATCAATCTATGTGAATCTTGAAACAAAGCAAAGGAGTTAGGGTGAGCCTTTGGAAAACAGATAATTGTGTGAAGTTGCCATTTTTGTTTTTCTCTTGTGTTGGCCAACTTCTCACAATACCTCCCTTTTGAGGGTTGTAAGTGCCCTCTAATCCTCTTATATTTTCTAAAATTTCCAAAAGTAGTTACTTTTCCCTTAGGCATAAGCTTTTTAAGAAATGGTAACAACTTTAAAAAGGCAAGAGGACATTGGGCACATACAACTTTAAATGGAGAGATATGAGTAATCTTGTGGACTACTCCATTGTATGCATGCTTATAAGGAAAAGGATTCTTATCCCAGGATTGGTGAGTGTCTTTCATGATTTCCTGAAGCATAAAAGGAAGAGCTATGTTTGCTAATGTTGAAGCTCTTTCATTTGAGAATAAATCATGGAAGTTTGTCACGTTTCTTAGGATGAGTTTATCCATGAAAAATGAAATAAGACCTTTTGTCGTCCTAGGAAGCTCTAGTTTGAAATGTGTGTCTTCCCAAGGATCTTTTACAAAAGGTGAAGGAGGATAGAGTTCTTGGGACTTTGCTTTAGGTGTAGTTTGAAAACAAAAGGTATACCTAAAGTAATGTCTTTGAACTTCTTTTCTCATGGGTGACAAAAGTTTTCCTCTTAAAAGCTCTAGAGTTTTATCAACTCTCATTTGTCCCATGAGTTCTCCTTCTTGTAGACTTTTTCTCTTATGTGCAAAGAGAGTCTCGTTGGTACAACCATGGTTTATGAAAATTTGTACATTTTGCAATGGTTGTCTCAATAAGACATGGCAAGTTGTTCTAGGCACTACTTCATACAAAAATTGGTAGGTGCTTATAGATAACTTGTCATTCCTTTGGGGATATCTTAACACATTTGAGAAATAGTCTTGATCTATGCAAGCTTCTTTTAAAGACTTTTCTTTTGTGCTTATGCTTGCGAGTGTTCCTTTACAAAAGGAAAGGCTAGGTTGTTCAACAAGAAGCATGTTTGTAAAGGTATTTTCAATGTGCTTGACTTGTTGAATGACCTTGTGGGAAGGAACACTATTCTCCCACGCCTTTTGTTTCCCAAAATTTTTATCTTTTTCTATTTTTTCTTCATCCCTTTTGTGTTTCATTTGTATTTGGTCTTTTACCACTTGGGAATGTGGTAAAGGGCTAAGTACAAACCTTTTGTGCTTGTGGATGAAAGAAATCTCGTTAGTTAGACCATTATGCGAGGTTTTCTTATCAAATTGTCATGGTCTACCTAATAAGATGTGGCAAGCTTCCATAGGTACTACATCACATAAAACATTGTCTTTGTAGTTACCTATAGAAAACTCGATTTCCACTTGTTTGTCTACACGTAGTTCTCCATCCTCATTGATCCATTGTAAATTGTACGATTTTGGATGAGGAACTACTTGTAGATTTAGTTTCTCAATCAATCTAGTGCTACAGCAATTGCAGCATGATCCACCATCCACAATAAGAGAGCATATATTTTCTAAAATTTTGCATCTAGTATGAAAAATGTTCTCTCGTTGTGTCTCAATGGATGCACTAGGTTGATTGTGGAGGATTCTTTGAATCATCAATAAGTCCCCCTCCAAAGGATTTATCCTCTCTCCTTCCCCCTTTTCTTGTGTACTAGGTTCATCTTCACCACTTGTGTATTCATCTTTTCCTTTTAAAAACAAAACCCTTTGGTTTGGACATTGTGCTTGCACATGCCCTCTTCCAAAACATTTAAAACACTTGGTGTCCCTAGCACGGATGTATGGGGTGGAGACATCTTTCACCAAGGGTTTGGTAGTTTCTTTGGATTCGTCTCTAGGTGTACTACCCTCCCTTTTAAAGTCTTTCTTGGGATAAGAGTTGGAGTAAGAACCCACCCTTTGACTTGAAGTTTTGCGCAAATTTTGTTGTTCAACTTTAATGCAAAGTTGAACCAAATCATTCAAGTCTTGGTAGGGTAATAGTTCTACTCTATCCCTTATCTCAAGGTTGAGCCCACTTAGAAACCTAGATATGGTGGTGGTTTCTTCCTCTCTAATGGATGCTCTCATCATGTAGAGCTCCATTTTCTGCCTATACTCTTCCACACTTAAGTTCTTCTGTTGGAGTCTTTGGAGCTTGTCCATCAACTCCCTATGGTAGTAGGAAGGTATGTGGCGACGTCTTAGGGCTCCCCTAAGGTCATTCCAATATTCTATGGAAGGCTCCCTATGAAGACGTCGGTCTCTCTCTAGAGAGGTCCACCAATACATGGCATTGCTTTGGAAACTAAGGGTTGCTAAGGGTACTTTCCTCTCTTCACTCACTCTATGGCAAGCAAATAGTTGCTCTACTTTCATCTCCCAATCTAGGTAGGCTTCTACATCTTCCTTACCATAGAAATGGGGTAGGTCTACCCTTACTTCCCTTGGGCTCTCTTGCTCCCTTTGCCTAGTTCTTCTAGGGGGTGGTTGGTAATAATCATTGATCCTACGGCTTCCCTCCCCTAGAGACTCAATACTTTGAGATGCATGAGTAAGCGTTTTTTTTTATTTTTGTGAGTTTTGTGATTTCTCTTCTTGAGCTTTAGCCAACTCATTGATTTTGTTCTCATTCTCCAATTGTCTAAAAGAAATTAATTGTACCGCTTGTGATACTTCTTTCAAAAGAGTTTTCAAAGATTTTACTTCACTTTCAATAGACTTTGGAGAGTGAGAAGAAGAAGACATGGCTAAAACTTGGTGTATATAGGTGTTTTACTTTGAGAAAGTTTAGGAAAGTTAAAGAAGGTAGTTTTCCAGGTAAGGGAGGTGAGTCACAAAGGACTACTTAAGTACCAAGCCTTTTCCTTGCCAAAAACTATCCTCCAAAATCTTCACACAAGACTTTCTCTTAGTGAAACACTTAGAACACCAATAAGTTGAGAAATAAATGCAAGAAAACAATGTAAGCTATCTATTCAACAAAACTAGTCAGTTAACACAAATTTAAACAAAAATTAAACATGCAAAGCGTTTCTACTAAAGCAATAGAATAGGAAATTCAAACAAGTAACAATTACTAAACAAGAATGCTATACTATTCGGCCCTAGGTGAGGCTTCTTGGACACTTAGAGCCCTTGAAGACACACTCACCGTCTAAAACGTAATTAAAAAGGTAATTAACAATAAACCAAGTTGCAAAGGAAATAAGAGAACTCCCTTTGTTGATCCTCTTTTTGGTTAGTGCACTTCCTTGTTGTCTTTGCTTGTTGATCTTCCAAGTGTTTGTAGTGTTTTTTTTTCAAGAATGCTTGTTTCGGCTTTGGCCTTGTCTTCTCCTTAGAATGATGGTCTTAATTCTCCAATTTCCAGCACCTATCAAAGGCTAAACCTTAACCAAGTCAAGTTCCCATTCACATAAGCACCAAAGAAGAATAAATTCCAGCACCCAAATTAGAGGTCAAAGAACAAAAGCAAGAAACAAATTTAATTGAATAAAACAGTACCACCAAAAGGATTTAGATTATGACAACTAGAAAGAGAGTCAAGAAATTAAAGCAAACAAATAAAGGTACTCAATTAAAGGTTGGCACACAAAAGAATTCCTAAAGAAAAGCACTAGATTAGATGACCAGATAAAAAAAACAGCACCACTGGAAAATGTTGTGGGCCAGAAACGTGTTTGTTCCCCAATTTATGCTGAGCTGTATTTTTAAAATTTGACTCTGAAATTTGATATGCAAGATATTCAGGATCTTATCTAAAATCTAGCTTTGGAATCACTCAAAACGCATGCACCATCTTTTTTTAATAAATTTTGCAATTTTGGTGTTCAGTTAGGCCAGCTGGAGCGCCTCAGATTTGCACTCTGATTTTAAAAGATTTATCATTTTTTTTCTGTTGCTTCTTTTGACCTAATTCTTTTTTTGTCCTTTCTATAACACTTTAAACTTGCATATTCCAGAGAATCAAAATTTTCCTATGTGTGGAAATATTTTTCTGGATCAAAACAGCCAAAACAGAGAAGGTGAAAACAGGGGAATCTGAAAACTGGAAACAAAAACAGCAAGATACCAAAGTTTAGACACAATGGAAATTTGTGAAATAGAATTGTGTAGGATCTAAACACAATATGAACTCAAACTAAAATTAAAAAGGCACCAAAAGAGCAAAGAACAGCAGATTCAAGCAATTAAAGAGACCCAAAATCAAGAAACAATCAAGCCAAATAAAAGGACTACTATGAATTGTTGACAATATGGATGAACATGACTTGACAAAACATTATAGATTCAGAAAATTAAAGACTCAAAGCATAATATGAACCAAATAATGAAAGCAATAAAGACTCAAAAGCCTAAAAGAAAATAGCAACTCAAAGGTGTATGGAATCCTATCACAAATTGCACAAGAACTTGTTCAAAAACAATTGAACAAGAGTGCTTCGGTTGGATCTTCCACAAAGCACACCAAACAAATTAAAATGTAAAAAACAGCAAGACAAGTATGGAAATTAAATGACAATATGAAATAAAGAAGAACTAAAATTGAAAAGACCAAGAGCTACTCATCTTGAAGAACCAAAGCTCATGATACCAAATGATGTCATTTTCATGAAGTTCTTCTTGAATCAATGTAGAGTAATGGGGCGGAAGCAATGAATGAAGGTGAGCAAGATCCTCCTAGGAGTGGTGTTGATCTTGTAGGTGCATGCTATGTGTGGTTATTGGGTGGTTCAGCCAGCCCAAGGGAAAAGATGAAGGAATTGAAGTTTAGAGCCTAGGATTCTAGGGAGAAGCAAAGTTTGGCACAAAATGGCAGCATAACTTTACTCACAATAAACTTGGAAAATACAAGAGATAGCCTTCCTATTTATAGGCTATAAAACCGTAAAAGCTAAGCTAAGTGTAAATGAAATGAGAGCCAAATGAAATGCAACAATGACAAGGCACATGGCACATGCTTCATGTCCGGCCAAGTAAGCACCATTCTAGAATGTTCACTCTCTTTTACTTTCTAGCACTACTCTATTTACTAAGTACCCCTAATGGGCCTTTATGCAACAAAGCCTTCTCTTCACAAACCGTAGCTTGGCCCATGTATATGTGAAGCTAGACGGTTTAGGACTCTTCATAGATGCTCCTTATGTAGCTGCTCCTCTTCATGGCCTAGACGCTCCTCATCATGGCTAGATGCTCCTTTTTTAGGCTAGACGCTCCCATCATGGCTAGACGGTCTTTGTCTTGGAAGCTTGGCTTTCATAGTGTGGTGAGCTTGGGCCCTCCTCCATCACTTACCCTGATCCTTTCTGTTGGATTTGCTGGTAATCTTTGGATTAGGTGTTAGTCTTTGGTAGAACTTACTTAATACGGGTCTTCCGGAAGACTTTGTTTGTTGAATATTCTGGATGTGTAGATTCATGTGAGATTTATGTGATTGTTTTATGTTGGAATTTGAAGAAGATTGAATAATTGAGAAATTGACCATGTAATTTGATTTTCTCTTTTAATTTAATTGCGTATATTATAAAATTTTATTTTCACTAGCTTACCCTTGCTTTTCGTGTTGTGTTTGAACTGCGATGACTGTTCTGTGTGTTGAACAAGATGATTTTATGTCTCCAAATCCAAGAGGAAAGCTTGAAGACATTGTTGTTGGGTGTGTGTGTCTTGTCTGGTTGTTTGAAACTTATTAATTCACTCCTTAAGATGATCCAAGTTCATTTGAATCTTTAACCTTTTGAAAAGATGTGTTTTCTAAAAAGCTGTCAAAATTTCAACAGGTTGTTTTACCTTAGCAGTTTTTGAAAAAGGTTTTGAAAAGTTTGACTTTGCTGTTTAGTCAATTCAACCGTTTGTTTCGACAAAACAATTGATTGTTTTCCTGTAAACCTTAACAGAATTTTGTTGGGTTTTAATATGTTTTAAATTATCCTAACTAACTTGGCTCCTTTATTAAATGCTTCTGACCACTTGGTTGGTCTATATAAAGGTGGTTTTACGCTCCTAATCTTGGAGTAAGAGCAAGAGTTTATCAAAACAGTTTTTCCAAGATTTGAAAGAGCTTTGGATCATTCTTAAGTGTGTGGAATAGGATTGGGTTGTAATTCTGAACTTTAAGCTTTGTAATACCCAGGTGTATTTTATTCCCTTCTTTCTTGATTACTGTATTTCTGTAGTTGTGTTGCCAAGGAGTGTTGTGTGTTCTTGAGGTTTTCAAGATCAACATTCTTGGTGTGGTTTGCCAAAGGTAGTGTGTTTCTTGAGGGGTTCAAGGTCACTACTTTGGTGTGTGATGTTTGTAATATGGTTTTGATTGCATAGTGGATTACCCAGTGGTTTCCTGGGATTGGATGTAGCTCTTAGTGTAAGAGTGAACCAGTATAAATCTGTTTGTGTGATGACTAGTCAAAGTCTTCATGTGCCTTCATGTGAAATCTGTCACTGAGTGACGTGCCACTGTGTAGTCTTGGACCAGACTCTCTTTCTTGAAGACTGAAAGCCACTAAATGCCAATGAATGGTACTGTTTTCTGCGAATATATAAACTCATATGCAGTTGTTTCTCTTCACAAAAACAACCCATTGCGACATGTCTTGCTGGTTTTCAAATCTGCCAAAAGTCTCATTCTGTTTTCTGGTTTTTTCTTTTTGCCTTCATAAATCCCACAACATCAAAGAAGATCAAAACAAGAGCTTGAAGAATGTCAGCTAAAAGGAAGAACATCAAGAGCATAATCAATCTTTGTATCTACACTTTTCATTTGCATATGTCTTGCAAAGGTCTTTGAAAGTCAAGAGTCATCCTAGGCACATGCACAATGGTTGCTCAAAAAGAGAATCTTCAAGAATAAAGAGAGTGAATCTTTTGGGGTTCTCTTTGCTAAAGTATGAACAGATTGCATACTGCACTTTTCATCGCTTTAAAAGGTGATTACTTGGTTCTGGAAGATATTCTCTTTGCTATCACAGAAAACAACCAGTTGAAAGTAGGAAAAGAATCTGGATCTAGTCAAGCAAGAAGGAAAAGAAAGCAAAATAAAAAAGAAGCCAATCTGTGTTTGACGGCCAAAGAAGAAGATGATGCAAGTAGTGTAAGTTCTTGTACTTCTTTAAATGCTGAAAATTATAGTCAACTTCTTCAAGCCTTTAATGAAACTCATAAGGAAGCTAATAGGTTGGCCCTTTTAAATAAGCGGTTGAAAGGTTTAAACAACTCGTTGAAAATAGAGTCAAGATCTTGGAAGAAGAGTTGAACAATTCAAAAACTGATTTTGAAAATTTGGAAACTATTTACCAAAACTCTTCTTGTAAGTGTGTTGATTCAAGTTCTTGTGAAAATTGTGAATCTCTTCAAAAGAAGGTTAACTATCTTTTAAAAACCATGGACAAGTTTTCCAAAGGCCAATCCAATCTTGAAACTGTTCTTGCTTCTCAAAAATGTGTTTTTGGCAAGGCTGGGTTGGGGTTTAATCCAAACAGTAATAACAGATCTGTTTCAAAACCCTTTTCAAGTTTCTTTGAAAAACAACCTGTTGTTTTATCGAAACAACCGGTTGAATTTTGTCATTACTGCATGAAAAGGGGCCACACTATTAGATTCTGCAGAGTAAGAAGGTTTTTTGTTCCCAAAGGTATTTTGAAATGGGTTCCTAAGGCTCCTACTAACATCATTGGACCCAAATTTATAAGGGGACCAAATCTTGCTTCTTAAGCTTTCTTGTAGGGATCTTTGGCAGCCAAGAATCATCTTTGGACTTGAAGAATGACTATTAAAGGGAAAAGATTCTTTCTGGACTTCCAATTACTGTTGTATACAAAGCCTAGTTTTCTTGAAGGCCAAGAAAAGTTACTTGATTATGGACAATGACTCATTAAAAGAACTACATTGTCAAAAGGATAAGACTTTCCTTGTTTTTATTTTTTTCTCTTGAATTTTTTTTAATTCTGTAGTATGAAAAATATTGATTAATGTCTTTATCTTTCATCTATGTAATGTGAATATGAAGCCTATCCTTCTGAATCATCTTTACATGTCAATTCTGAATCTGTGAAATGCTTAAATTACTGTCACAAAAAAACAACCGATTGTTTTCACGAAACAATCGATTGTTTCCCTCTGACAGCACTGCATTAAATTGAATTAATTTGCTTTTGCATTCTGCCTGTTGCAAATTCTTTCCCCAAGCAGTTATGGGTCAAAGTGCATTTATCATGGGTTTGATTTCGTTCAGAAGAGGGTTACTTTTGTCATAAATGGAATATGTTCCATGATTTCTTGGAAAATAAGAATCTTCATGACTAGTCAAAGTCTTCATGTGCCTTCATGTGAAATCTGCCACTGAGTGATGTGCCACTGAGTGATGTGTCACTGTGTAGTCTTGGACCAGACTCTCTTTCTTGAAGACTGAAAGCCACTAAATTCCAAGGAATGGAACTATTTTCTGCGAATATATAAACTCATATGCAGTTGTTTCTCTTCACAAAAACAACCCATTGCGACATGTCTTGCTGGTTTTCAAATCTGCCAAAAGTCTTCATGGATCCCACAACATCAAAGAGGATCAAAACAAGGGCTTGAAGAATGTCTGCTAAAAGGAAGAACATCAAGAGCATAGTCAATCTTTGTATCTACACTTTTCATTTGCATATGTCTTGCAACGTCTTTGAAAGTCAAGAGTCATCCTAGGCACATGCATAATGGTTGCTCAAAAAGAGAATCTTCAAGAATAAAGAGAGTGAATCTTTTGGGGTTCTCTTTGCTAAAGTATGAACAGATTGCATACTGCACTTTTCATCGCTTTAAAAGGTGATTACTTGGTTCTGGAAGATATTCTCTTTGCTATCACAGAAAACAACCAGTTGAAAGTACAAAATGACCAGTTGTTTTCCTTTGACACCTCTGAATGAAGCTGCTATAATTGCTTATGAATGGTTAAATTTGTTTATGCTTTTCAAAGTCAGTTGTTGATCAAATATGCAATATTTATGCCTCAGAATCTGGCCATAAGGGTATATGTCTGTTGTTTTCTTGGAAGTTCAGTGCTTTGTATGAATGGAATCTTCATTGGCTATTCTTCAACTAGCCATGCATATATTCTAACACTATGTACACGAGCAGGTGACCATACAGGTGCAGGGGAACCTTAAAGGTTTCAGAGTTTTATTATGACTTATGGATATGTAAATATTTGTATTTTTATAAGTCATAATCTTGTAATAGAAATATTTTGAAAAAATCTAATTTTATATAGAAATATATAGAACGTGTATTTAAATAGTTAGATGTATTTTCTGATTGTTACAATTATTGGTATCTAAATTAATTTTTATTATGATAAATTATTTATAAACTAGTATCTAATTAGCTACGACATAATATTAAATAAACATAATTATTTTAAGTGTGATTATCATAAGTAAAATAAACATGCAAATATAAAAATGATATTTTCACTTATGCAATAATTTGTGTATTGAATTTAATTTGTAATTTCTCCTATTGACTCTTATGTTGTAATTATGCATAATTAAGTCAAAATCAATTTTCCCTATTCTAACAAGTTTGTACTACATAACTTATATAAGACATGCAATTTCATATCCTAACTAATATTTCTCAAATTACACATATAAAACCCACTTTTATAAATAGTGAACAATTTAATCTAAGTTCAAGTGCACAACCAACAACAAACAAACAAGGGTGTCCGTGGTAATGCACACAGTAATTAAAGTTAGAACTAAACTGCAACAGGTGGATTCAAGTCCCTTGAAGAATGTCCAAAGAAACTTTAACCATTACACTAGTTAAGTTTTGTTGTCACATTGATTATTATTATACTTATTAGTAAGACTATCAATATTAATATTATTAATAATATAATACTAATTTTATTATTATATTAATATTATTAATTTTATAATATTAATAATATGTTATACTTATTAGTTAGGATTATTATTATTTATGAATATTATTTATGATTTTATAATTAATTGTATTATAATAATATTTTTAATATTATGTATATAATTATTATGATAATAGTTGGTAGGTAATAGAGATCTGTGGGTAATAGTTGGTAGATAATGTTGAATTTACCTACGGATTTAGATCTGTAGGTAATGTTGTCCGTAGATAATATTATCCGTAGATAATATCCGTAGGTAATGTTGAATTTACCTACGAATTAAAATCCATGTATAAAAATTCGTAGATAATATTGATTTTTTTTTATTGCATATACATCAATTAAACAACCAATTATAACTCTCTTAACAAATTTTAAGACTCAATTTAAATTTATTTTCTACTTCAACCAACATATATATCAATTAAACTAAAATATAACTTTTCAAATGCTCAAATATCTCAATTCAAACCTAACCAAAGTTTTAAATCTATATATGACAACAAAAGAGAACATAGATGAACAAAAGAGAACAAAGATGAATAAAAGAGTAAAAGGAAGGCAAATGATATGAGAACGAATATATCTACTTTTATTCAATGAAATCAAAACAAATCGTCTGAATATATACAAGCAGTACACTCATTTTAGGTCTAGCTAAAGAGAGAAAGAATCAATTAATAAATACTATAATCATAACAGACAAAGACAAAATAAAGGTTATTCACCTTTATAAAGAGAAACATCTAAGAATTAGAAAAGACACAAGTAATATTAGCATTCTTCTATAATTTTTGTATCCATATCCTTTAATACCCCCACAAGCCGAGGAGCAAATATTGATGAGACTCAGCTTGTAACAAATACTCTTGAAAGATTGAGGACTTAAAGCTTTGGTATAAATGTCAGCCAATTGCTCTATGGTGGAAATGGGAAGCAAATGGACGAGAGACCCTACTTTTAATTTTTCCCTAACAACGTGATAATCTATTTCTATATGTTTTGTACGCTCGTGAAACACTAGATTTGTTGCAATGTATCTTGTTGAGTAATTGTCACGGTATAAAAGAGATGGTTGCTCAAAAGGAACTTTGAAATCTTGAAGAAGATAAGTTAGCCATTGAATTTCACATGTAATAGTGGTCATTGCCCTGTATTTAACTTCACAAGAACTCTTTGATATTGTTCCTTGCTTCTTTGATTTTCAGGATATGAGAGAATTCTCAAGATACACACTAAAACCAGTCATTGATTGTCTTGAATCACTGCAGGTGTCCCAATCACTATCACAAAAGGCTTTGAGATGAGCAGAAGTGTTGGAAGAGAAAAATAAATCAAGACTTGGAACTCCTTTAATATATCTGAGAATTCTATGTTGCAATATAGTGAGTAATTGTAGGCTTAACAAGAAACCGAGAAAGTTGTTGCACAAAAAATGTTATGTCAAGTCGGGTATTAGTGAGATACATAAACTTCTGAAAGGAACACTTCTAGTAGAAGAGAATTTTTCATGATTATCAATTGAAGTGAGTGTAGGTTTGCAGGCTAAAAGACATGCATCTGTTAACAATTCCAGTGCATATTTCCTTTGATTCACCATTATTTCTTTATTACTTCTTGTTGACTAAGAAAATACTTAAATCCCCAAGAAAATACTTAAATCCCGAATACTTCTTGCTGGCCAATAGAGTCAAAGGTAAGAACACAAGATAGTTTATCAATCAATTTTGCTACTGAAAGAAGATTAAAAGTGAAGTAAGGAATATACAAAACATTGTCTATGACATGGTTTTGATTGAGAAAAACACTTCTAGAATAATTGGCAATGACTTGATTTCCATTTGGTAATTTGACAGAAATAGGATTAATTTGATGATATGAAGTGAAATAAGTTAAGGATGAACAAATGTGATTAATAACACTACTATCAATAATCTAATAACTAAAGGAAGAAATAAAGTTATTACCAGTTTGTGTTGTCATGTTGGAAGGAATAACGGAGACTTGACCAGAAACATTGTCACTGGATTTGGCATGTTGTAAAAGAGTGGTTGTAAAAGAGCTAAAATGTTTGACATTACTCATGAGTAAAACCAATTTATTGAGACTCCACTTCTAACTTTGAACCTTCATGATTCTGCTCAATATTATTAAAATTTGTATTATGAAAAACTGCATTAGTATGACCTTGATCAGGATTTTGATTTTTAAACTTGAAAAGAGGTGGAAAACCATGCTTTTTATAGCATGTATCAATGGTATGCCTTTTCTTTCCACAATGAATGCAAATTTTGGAAGTATATCCTTTCCATAACTTCTTATTCTGTATCCACCACCTCTTCCATAGGTCGTAGCATTGTTTTTATAACCTCATTTGTTAGTAGCAATCATTGCCTTAGATTGATTACCAAAAACTTGTCTCTCTTGTTGTGTAACGAGAGAGCAAACTCTATTCAATGATGGATTATCTGATGAACTAACATGGTAAGGTGAACAAAGATCTTGTGAGGGATCAATAACTTTACCCATGGATAAATGTTGCAACCAGAGCTCCGATACCATATTATAAAATAGAACAGAGATGAACAAAAGAAAACAGAGATAAACACAAAAGAGTAAGAAGACAAATGATATGAGAATGAATATCTCTACTTTTATTCAATGAAATCAAAACAAATAGTATGAATATATACAAGCACTACACTCATTCTAGGTCTAGTTAAAAAGAAAAAGAATCAATCAATAAATACTAAAATCATAACAGACAAAGACAAAATAAAGGTTATTCACCTATATAAAGAGAAATAACTAAGAATTAGAAAGATACAATTAATATTAGTACATTTCTATAACTTCTATAACTTTTATATCCATATTCTCCTTTAGTAAAATTAGATGGTTGATTCATGAGAATTAAACATACCTTCATGCAACTCTGCTCGTCTGACAAAGATTCATTTATTACGCACGCGACAGTGAAAACCTCTACAATATAAAAGGATAATTGAAATATCAAGGAAAAGAAAAACATTTTCTGATTGAAATTACAATAAATAAGATTTGATATTCATTTTGTAATGGTCTCCCTGCCACTCTCTAATAAAAAAAATTAAAATTTATTTCAAAAAATTAAAAAATTGGAAAAGAGAGAGAATTAGAATAAAATAAAAATAAATGAAATGATAAAATATTTCTGTCGTTAAACAGCAACATAATACATTAGTTTGACCAAGGAGGTATTTAAATCCAATAAAAAGAATAGCACGAGCTTTAACTAATGATAAAAATAACCAAGTTCAAAATATTGAATTCAAAACTTTGTATTTTATTTTTTTATAAATTGGAGATGAATAATTAATGTGAAGACTAATCATGCCATTGCACTCACTTTTCCTTTTATAATATATGCTACGTGTGTGAACGTATAATGCCATAAATAATATGAAAGTCACCCGAAAAAGAGGGATAAATTAATAATAATCCAGTTGACTTAATTACTATATTAATGTTTGAAATTAATATATAATAGTTTTTTGCTATGGATAATCAATTATTGCATGGATCCTTTATAATCCCGTTTTTTTAAGAAATAGTTTTTAATAAAAATTGACCATTGACCAGAAATATTCAATGCAAAATATGAGGACTTATTAAGGAGAGTGAGATATATGGATCAATGCAAATACCAGCAGTTTACACCATAATTTAACAAGGTGACTACTATAGCAGTGGAATATAACAAGTTATATTATAATTCATTTTTAATTATTTAATTTTTATAGAAATTAAAAATATAATTTTTTTTCACTTCAATAAAATAATTATAAGATTTTATATTTTACTATTTTCGTTTATAAATACATGTATGCAAACTAATTAAGTATTCAAAGATACGGATTAAATAAAAAGAATAATGTTACTTTGAAATTTTAAAAGTGAAAATTAAATAAAAAGTTAAAATTTTCATAGTTAAAAAAGCAACCCAAGATATTAGCTCCAAATTTGTTTTATTAGTGACCTTATATTTATGATGAACATATCTATTTCTTATGCTATATATCAAATCTCATGAAATCCCACGAAGTATTCACAACGATACGATATGTCTCATTATTCAATGTTTTCATATAAAGGAAAATGAGGTATGCTTACGTAATTTATTTATTTTATATAATATTCATTTTAAAAGTGACGACTTTCGCTCAGATAAATATGTATTTTATTTTTAATATTTGGAGATGATTGCATTTCTAAAAACATATTTGAATGTTATTTATTTCTCCTTTTCAATATATTTTTATTTAATTATTATTAATACTCTAAATCATTTTTCTTTTTGTATTAATTTGATTACAATTATTTAAAATTAAGGATAGTTCATTATTGTATATTAATTTTTATAAATAAGATAAACTTATCCACATGATCTTTTGACAGAGTTTGTTAGTCATTATTCAAACTTATATTGTGGGTTATTGGTGTGAGTTTTTTCATAAATATTTTTAAAAATTAAAATAAAAAATATTTTTTCATAAACTAAAATTAACATATGTATAAGATAAAACAAAAAAAAATATTTATATGAAAAAATTCTATAAATTTATAAACTAAATTTAATTTTTATTTTTATTCTTTTTAGAGGTGTTTATAGAAAACATACACTACAAAAAATCATGAAATATTAGAGATAAAAAATAAAAATAATTAGTTACTATAATAACTAAATTAGAAACTATTTTAGATATTAAAGAAATTTGGTATAGAATCTAAATAATTGGTATTTAAAACCTTAGTAACTAATTAAATATCAATTTAGAAACCATCTAACAATAATAGAAACTAATTTAGAAATTTTCTTTAGTTTCTAAAATAATAGCCATTCTGTATAACTATATTTATTTATACAAGTCAATGGTAACATTTTAAACTTTCATCATTATTTTATGTTTTTTATTTTATTTTATGACCATAATTTATTTAATCATGTTATAACTATTAAATATTTTAATGGTTAAAATTAAAAAAAAAAATTATGATACTTAAATTTGTTTATGTCAAACTAAAAATAATAATGAATGGTGAAACTTACTTTAATATTTTTTGTGATTTACATAATAATAATAATGTTAGTAAAATAATGCTTTGGTTAGATTTTAAATTTTAATTTAATTATGATTTGATTCTTTATTAATTGAAGGTTATGGACTAACGTTGCAAGTATCATGCAATTAAAAACTAGTGCCAGGTTACTTTTAAAATGACTATGATAAGTGTCCGGAAAATTTCTCTAAAACGTCATATAATCAAAAGAGAAAAAAACCCTAAACCAACATATATAACTCAGTAATCTAGGTTTGAACTTGTGAAAACCAAGTTGAATTTACTTCTAAATTTTTCTCTCTTTTATACACTGAACTTTATTTTATTTTATAAAACCATTTTATTAATTAATTTTTTAATTAACCAAATAAATAAATGTCTTATTTTATTTTATTTTATTTAAAGCCATTTTTTTTTATCAGCAATAATTTTTTTTTTTTTTTAAAGCCAGTTGAGTTGAATGTTATTTAAATAATGCATCTATATGAGTCTATTAGTATTATCTTCCTATATTTTGTATGAAGCAGTAACCTTATACAGACTTGGAATTACTTATAAATCGAACCACATTTGTCGCAGAGAATAAGTTTCTCAGAGAGAATCATATTTCTAATCACATCTGTGAGATTGTTTTTATTAAGAATATGCTTTTCTGTGTTGTAATAAATAATATCTTAAAAAGTAATGTTTTCTTATAGTGATTTTTAATTAAGTTTTTAACCAAAATTTTCTAAGGGGAAGGATCTAACTTTTGTTTTAATGTCACAAAAGTATAATATTACTCTTGAAAAAATATTTAATATGGTAAATAATTAAAATTTACATTTATACAACCAAAATATTCTTTATTTTTTTTAAAAATTACATAAATATTTTCAATTATATTTTTTGACCAACTAATTATATTCTGGTAATTCATTATTTTTAAGATTGACTATTTCGTATACAAAAAATATCTTATACTAAAGATTTCCTACACATTAAGATTTACATACACTAAAAAAATCATTAAATATCAATAATTTAAAGATAAAAAATAATTTTTTATTATATTAATTAAGTTAGATACTATATTATAAATTAAAAAATTATTAGTATTTAAATATTTTATATTATTAATAAAAATTTATAAAGTATTTTTTTAAATTGGTATTTAACATTGATTATTAAAATTTTAGTTATTAACTACTTTAGCTTTTAAATTAATTATTAATTTAATTAAAAAAATAATTTAAAATATAAATATTTAGCAACTAAATCTTATCACTAATGTTAAATATTAATTTAAAATTAAAATTAAAAAAATATATAATTTTTTTCAAAATGAAAAATTAGTGTATTTTTATTATAAATTTTATTTTTTATTATATTAAATTATATAATAAGAATAGTATACTTTTTTTACGATCTGAAACTTTATTTTGACCAAAAAAAGTTAGATTTTTACGTTTTTTCACAGAAATTATTTTGTGAGAAACATATCTAAAAAAGTATTTTCGGAAAATATTTTTATGTAAAAAAATAACTTTTATATAAATTAAACATTCAAAACATATTTTTCCAATTTTAAATTAAAACAATCTTTTGTCTTCTAGCAATCCATGGTCATCTTAATAGATATAATGAAATAATATGAATATCTGCTTCATTCGTAAGGTCAATTGCCCTCGTTGGCATGTTTGAAAAGTCTACATTCAAAAAACATAAATTAGATGTGTTTGAAAAAGTTAAGAATGTGGGGGCGTTTTATTTGTGAAGGCTTTTGAGTGTCATACCACATATATACTGATAGAGAGTTACAATATATATTATATAATTATAAATTATATAAGTTGATAATAAAGATTTATATGTATAAATATATTTTATATTTTTTAATAGAAAAATGTTTTTATGGTTGATTTAAAAATATTTGTTCATTATTTTATAATTATAATAAAAATTTATAAAAAAAATTTGAATTTTTAAAAAATTAATGTATTTCTCTTTTTTAAAATAGTGTTAGAACCGTGCTATAATTATCAGAAACCCAACAAATATTTTTTGAATTAGATATTTCACCGATACGTATCCTATGAATATAGTACGATGTTTTCATGGTTGGTTCAAAAAGATTTGTTCCTTATTTTTATAATCATAATAAAAATTTATACAATAAATTTGAATTTTTAAAAGTTTAATGTATTTCTCTTTTTTAAAATAGTGTTAGAACCATGCCATAATTATCATAAATCCAACAAATATTTTTTTGAATTGGATACGGACACTTCACCGATACGTGTTCTATTAATATCGTACGAGTGTCGGTGTCCAATACGTATCTCCAACATGGACACACCATTTAAGAGAGTATTGTTAAGTATGTATGTGAACCCATATAATGCTTGCCTTATACAGGGGTATTCATAAGTTGTATTTAGTTTATTGAATATACAGTATTGTTGTATTCTATAAATATATCTTTGGTAGTGTATTTTCATAATATAGAGAATAATTGTTTTCAGCTTATCAATATTGTTTCTTCCTCTTTGTTTTCCTCATATGGTATCCAGAGCTGATTTTTTTTTCAGCCATGTCTTCCGCTACTACTTCTTCTTCTTCTACATCTTCCACCACCAATTCTTCATCTTTCTCCACTAGCACAAATTTGATAAACAACGACTATTTATTTAATGCAGTTTTAGGGTTAGCCGCTATCATTCAAAATGCGGTGACATTTTTTAAATTAATTTCATTTACGAATACGGCTATTTGTAATAGTCGCATTCTTAAATCAAAACGCATGATTTACGAATGTAGCTATTAAAATAGTCGCATTCTTAAATAATTTTTTACCCTAATTTTGAAGCGCGCCACTTATGCTTTCATACTTTCTTTCTTTTTGGCTTCACGTTTTCTCTTTGTTTCTGCTCTGGTGTTCCTCTCTTCTTCTGCGAGTTTCATTGCGTTCTCGTACCATTATAAGTTCGTTTTGATTCGCTCTCTTTCTTCTTCACCAATGGTTTATAAAAAAAAAATTGTTTCACTTATTTGTTTGTTTTCTTGCATTGGCAAAGGGTTTTCAGACGCTTCATTTTCTCTTTTGTTTATGCTCTCGTGCTTTCTCTCGTTTTCTACGAGTCTTCTTCTTTGTGCCATTGCAAGTTCATTTCGAGTTCTCTTTCTTCTTCACCATTGGTTTATATATATTTTTTTGTTTCTATTATTTATTTGTTTTCTTGTATTGACGAAGGTCACCACTGCTTCATTGCCTGCTGTTTGGGTTTTTGCTATGCTCTATTTGCTCTGTTGTTGTTGTTGCAACCGCTATTGCTTCCTTAGGATTTAGGGTTTTAATTTTTTTTTAAATTAAATAAAAATCCGGCTATTTACCATAGCCGCATTTATAAATCGCATTTACGAATGCAGCTAAATAGTTGTAAATCTTCGATTTAAGAATCCATGCTGATCAAGTGCGGCTATATAGCCGCTCTTATAAATGTAAAATAGCCGCACTCGTTTTGCCTTTTTGCACTAGTGCTCCTTTCCCATGGGGTCCCTTCTTCCACATCAGTTCACTATTCCCATCATACTAAAACTAGATAATGACAATTTTCTTCTTTGGAAGCAGCAAGTTCTGGCTACAATTAGGGGTCTTAATCTTGAACATTTTCTTGACAGTAGTGGTGTCCCTGATCGGTACCTACCGTCCATCGCTGGTCAACCTCTCAAACCTAACAATGTCTATCTTCACTATACCCAGCAAGATCACCTTATTGTTGTTTGGCTCCTTGCGTCGATGACGTCCACAGTTCTCACGAAGATGGTTGGTCTCGAGAAATCCACTGACATTTGGAAACGCCTCTACACTTCATACATATCTCGTACCAGAGCCATAATCAAGAAACTGAAGCTTCTTCTTAAAACCCCCAAAAATGATAAGTTTGTATCTACTTATCTTCTAGATATTAAGAAAACGGTAGATAATTTGGCAGCGGTGGGTGTTGATATCTCAATTGAGGAACACATCGAAGCGATTCTTGATGGCCTCTCCGATGAGTATGATGGTTTCATTACATCAATTTTATCATGCACGGATCCATATAGTGTTGATGACCTTGAAGCCTTGCTGCTTGCTCAAGAAGAGCGTTTTGAAAAGCACAAAACGCAATCGTCTCTTCTTCAGGCCAATACTATTTCGGGAAATGTCACTGTTACAAACCCTACAAATTCTCGTTCTCGGTTTAACCCTAATTCTTCTCGTGTGGTCGTATGCCTTCAAGAAACCTTGGTTCTTCCCGCTCCAATCGCTTTACCAATACTCGTATTCCCAACAACAATGCTTCAAATTTCAATATGTCTTGGCACACTGTTAAACATCCGTCCCAGATTTATGGCAAAATTGGTCATACAGCTCTTCATTGTTGGCACAGGTATGATCAGTCTGAACAAAATTTCTTCATTGCTAACATGTCTCAATTTCCTTCTCACCCAGATGAACAATTCTCCATTCTTGGAGTATCCAAGTCTCATACACTATACTTTTTTTAATGAAAATTTTAATAAAGTTTTCTTCGTATACTTTGGTCATGATTTGGCCTGCAAAATATCTAGTGAGGTTTACTATGTTGTGTGATGAAAGGAAATAGTAGAATACTGCAAACTTCTTGTTAACATATATGTCATTCTACCATGTTGACTTTGTTTAGTATACCCATAAAATATAATTATATCATGGAAAATTGGTTTTTTATTCTAATCATATTTAAGTTTTATATATTAATAATCAAAGACGCAATCTACTTATGGTTTGAAAATATATAATTCAACAATACAAAAATAATGAGATTTTCGTCATGTTAAACTTAGTATACAATAAATATATATATATATATATTATAATATCTTAGTCATTTGATTTAAGATTATAAATTATTTATATAAGATAATATATATAAACATATATGTGACATTATAGTGATACTTTTAGTTACCAGGATTTTAGGTAAGTTCCTATTTAAAACACAAAAACGTGTTGAATTTTAGTTTATAGTAATTGGATTTTCAAGTAAGGAAATATATCTTTAATTATCTTTTGTGTGGAGTAGGTTTAGTTTAATTGTAAGATGTTTTTTTGTATAGTAGTTATTATGGTGCATTATTTTTATTTTTCATTAGGTAGTTTGATATTATGCTATTGTCGCTTTTATTTCATTTGAGTATATTTGATTTTCATTTCAATTACGAACTTGTGATGTTGGCTGATGAACTAGAGATTATTAGTTTGATAATTGACTGTGTTTTGTTTTGTTTTTTATTTCTTGGTTTATTTTCATGTGTAATGTGTTGTCCCTAATAGCATAATAAAGTACATAATGCAATTTCTTTTAACTTCAACGTGTCGACCAAGATCTCTTATTTACATTTTGATGGTAAGGAATAATAGAAATAGGTTAAATTGGTGGTAGTAAGGAACAACCGGACCCAATTCCCAATGTTAAGAACCTTAAAAGCTTTACTAAAATAACAGAGACAATGCCTAAGACAAGTTTTTGAAGAGAAAGTGTTCGAGAAAATTCCAGATATGATCAGTCAAGCCCCTAAATTCCAAAACCAGCCGTGGACCTCGCAACAATGATGATTTCTTCATGAATTTTTTTAACGATATAAAAAGACGGCACGGAATTACGGGGATAAAGAAAGAATTGAAGGAAGGAATAACTTAGGGAAAAAATTGAGAAAATTCAAGAAAATTATTAAATAAAAATAAATTTTAAAATAAGATTAAATTAGATATTATTTTAGAGATTCAAAAAATTATTAGTATTTAATGTTATTTTTATTATTAGTAAAATTTATAAACTAATTAATAAATTGATGTCTAATTAATTATCAAGATTTTATCTATCAACTAGTTTAGATTCTAAAATTAATAGCTAAAACTTTGGTAACTAATTAGATATAAATTTAAAAACTAGTTTATAAATTTAATTAATAGTAAAAATTATTTTAGATACTAATAATTTTTTTTAATTTCTAAAATAGTATCTAATTTAGTCAATATAGTGACTAATTATTTTTTATTTCTAAAATTGAATTTTATTTAATTATTTTTTTATAGTGATTGTTATAGTTGTTTTAGGATTTTATGTCTTAATTGTTCTAATATGATAGGTCTGATTGTAATATTTTAAAGAATATTAATAAAAGAAGGATAAATTGTTTTAAAACTTGTGCTTCCGTTTTAGAAACTGATAGGTGCCTTCTAGTCATTTGTATTTTTTTTGAATTTTGGAGGAACTTGTCAGAAGCTAATGGAGGAAATGAATCAAGGAGAGCTCCAATGAAGTTATGGTTTCCTTGTAGGTTCATGAAGAGTAGGGAGAGTTATTGGTTGGGCCATATTACTTGAAGAGATGAAGAAAAAGATCAAAGTGTCTATCTTAGAGAGGTTTAGACAAGGAAGTGTTTAGGCTATAGCAATTTGGCAGCATAACACTCATAAACATGAACCAAGTTACTCCTTATATAATGTAGGAGGTCAGCCATTGCTTACACAATTTTGAGAGGGAAATTCAAATGCTTTAGGTTTGAAAGTAGGCGCCAAATTAGAGTCACGTGGCAAACATGATTAAGTGTGCTCCATGTGACTTAATTAGGTCTAAATGACCAGCCTAGGGTAAATGTGGGTTGCAATTAAGCCTTAATTATATCCGATGTAGGTTTTTAGATGTCTAATCCTAACCATAATTCACTTAAGAAAATTTACAAGTAAATTTCCTACTCTACTTAAAGCAAGAAAATAAATTCTTTCCAGAAAAATTTACACTAGGTTATGACATTTTTTAACATATATAGAAGGGTGTATCTACCATCAGTAGCAGAGTCTTAATCTTCTTGTATCCTCCTTACCATAGCTCTAGTGATGGGTCTTGAGCTAGGGCCTCTGCCATCATCCCTCCCCTCTTGAAGAGGATTTGTCCTCAAATCCAATGTTTCTGCCTCATCAATTTTGGTACCTGCAAAAGGTGTTAGAACATTAAAGGTTGCATACACTCCAAATTCCTCAGGCAGGTCTAGTTGATATGCCTTATTATTGATTCTCTTGAGGACTTGGAAAGGACACTACAAAAAAATGTGTGTGTGGTGGCGGTTATAATATAGTGGTTATTAAAAACCACCACAATTGTTCGTATAATACGACAACTTCATAACTGCCATAATTATCCTTCAAAATGTGACATTTAAAACTGCCATAATTATCCTTTGAAATAATTGCTCTCCCGCCTTTCGTTCCCTCCATATAATTCTCACATAATTCCTAAAATTTATTCCCTAAAACCTTTGAAAATCTCTCTTATCTTTGAAACCCTTTCTTCTTCTCTCTGCCACTCACCGTCTTCTCCCTGCCGCTCTCCACCTTCTCTCTACCACATCCACCATCTTCTCTCCCCCACTCACCATTTTCTCTCTACCACATCCATCGTCGGTTCCGTTTGCGTTGGATTTTTCCAAAACAAACCCATTTTCTCGCTCTTGTTTCACTCTACACTCTCCATCATCTCTGTAAGTCCCTCCTTCGTTTCCTACATTTCCCACACTTCCTCAAATTTTTGATTTCCCAAAACCCTATTCTTATCTTCATTCCATGATTCCCCAAAATTTTCGAAAATCCTTTGAAAACCTATTCCCAAAATCCTTTGTTTCTTTGTCTTTCCCAATCTCCTTTCTTCGTTTAACCTAGCCATCACCTTCACCTTCATCACAATCCATTTTTATTCAACCTCGTTCACAGAGATTTTCTCACGGCGATTCCCCACCATTAGCTTGACCACGAATCGTCAACCTCACTATCAGACTCATCGTTGGCCTCACTGATTTTGCTTCAAACACAACGTTAAAAGGTAAGCTTCCCTCACTGTCACTCATGTTAAAATTGGGTTTTTCATAAATGAAATTTGTGTATTATGTGCATTGTGGTCTTTGTAAAGTGAGTAAATTTTTTTATGACCTTTTATTCCCATTTTCTTTCTTGCTAGCAAATATTTATATAATGAATTTGGATTTTCTCAAACTAAAACTAGTCTATTTTCAACTCTAAGCTTATGTATTGTATTAATGACGTGTATCGAACTAATTTTTTGTTGAATTATATATATATATATATTATATATATATATATATATATATAGAGAGAGAGAGAGGGAATTCTGGAGGCACTTTGTTTTGATTTGTTATACAATTACTTGTAGATCTGAACTGTTTAATAAGGTCGACTCTATGCTTTGTTCTTGTTGTCGCTTTTAATAGTCTTTAACCATAAATTTAAGAACAAGTTGGTGTTTCTATTTTTTCTGCATCATACTTCCATTACTACCTAGCTGATATGTAAGTGAAGGAATATGTATAATTTTTTTATCAATGTTTGATAAGACTCTAAACAGTTTAATTTAAGTTTTTGGTGCTAAGTTAAAATTTATTACCATGAAGTTATGGGCTTATCGTTAGTTTTGTTACTACGAAATTCCAAGTTGAAAAAAATAATCTTTTTTGTCTTGTACAGCTTGAGAAGCAAGGGGCTGAGGTTGAGCAGTTTTATGAATCCACTGATAACGTTCAAAGTAATAATTCTAAAGGTGGTAAACTTGTGAAAGAGAAGGGCAAGGAGAAGCATCATACTGGTACCAAAAAGCCACTACAAGATGCATCACATACTGAAGTTGCTGATGTAAGGAGAATGTAACAAGTTATGTGTCAATTTTTCACAATATTGCATCAAGAAAGCACGAATATCTTGTAATATTTTTTTAGTAATCTTTATATGTGTAGTTTTTCCCAAGTCTCCTTATATTTGGATTTCCTTTTATAATTAAAATTAAGAATTGAACTTGAGGTTCCTATTACCATCTGTTAGAAAATGTTTTATCCATTTGAGTTTATGCTTTGAACTTATGATGGAACTCAATCCTATTTTTAGTGTCAACCACCTTACGTTATATATTACCTTTGAACAATAAACCAAGTTTTGATGGAGCATTATAGTGCATTGGATTCATGTATTTGATCCTGTCTAGTGGGTAAACATATGGTTGTTTTGAGTGAGTGGCTAAGAGGCATTGCCTTTGCTTTACCTTCTTCCATGGGCAATCAATTCTTATTTGTTAAATTTCATTCAATAGTTATAGTTATACTTGTTGGTTGGAAGGGGCTTGAATCGAAATTTGTGTTGTTGGCTTATACTAAATTGCTGATATATTATGTATAACATCCATAAGCATGTCTACTCCTGAATATCTGACTGATTAATTGTAATTAGGATTTCCTTTGTTACACTAAGTCAAGAATCTTGCCTTCTTTCCTCCCATTTCATGGTCACACTTTCTCTTAGAAAAGTATGCCTAATTCATTGCTTAGAAATCTCCAATTTTCAATTTATAGTTAAAATATATTGTCTATTTCATACTTTATTTTATTTTATTTATAGTGAAGACATTGCTAAAAGACTTAGTTTGTTTGGATTTAATTTACTTTTACGATCTTAGAAATGGCATGTTGATTGATGGTCAAAATGAATATATGTGTTTGAATATATATATATATATATATATATATATATCCTTATTTTTATGTTTAATATATTTCTCAATATGTTTCTGTATTTTATCTTTAATCTTTTCATGTAATTTCTAAACAAACTCGGCTTTTGTTACCTCTTCCTTATGCACAAATTCTTGTGGATTAGGAAAAGGTAGCAAATCCAAGGAAGTATGAGGACTAAATCCATATACAACCTCAAATGGAGAAATATTAGTGGTCTTATGGACCACTCTATTATATGAAAATTCAATACGAGGAAAATACTCATCCCAAGATTTGTGGTTTCCTTTCATGAACGACCTAAGCATAGTTGATAGAGATCTATTTACAACCTCTGTTTGTCCATCCGTTTGAGGATGACAAGAGGTCGAAAAGTTCAACTTAGTTCCTAGCCTTTCTCAAAGCAGAAATGGCCAACAAATTTAGGATCTCTATTCAAAACTATGATTTTAGGTAGACCATGAAGTTTAACCATTTCTCTAAAGAAAAGCTTAGAGATATTATTATCTTCATCCATTTTATGGCATGGTATAAAATGAGTCATCTTGCTAAACCTATCCACTACCACAAAGATGGAATCAAAACCTTTTTGTGTCTTAGGAAGTCCTAAAAATGAAATCCCTATTGATGTCTTCCTGTGGAGCACAAACAAAAGGTAAAGGAGTGTAAAGTCCATGAGGCATTGTTTTAGACTTAGCTTTTAAACATGAAATGCATCTATGACAATGTCTTTGAACTTCTTTTCTCATATGGAGCCACAATAATTTTCCTTTTAAAAGCTCAAGAGTTTTATCAACTCTGAAATGGCCCATGAGACCTTCTTCATGTGACTCTTTAACAAGGAGTTTTTAATGTGTTCCTTGAGGTATACAAAGTTTTCCTTCTTTAAACAAATACCTCTTAAACACACAAAAGCCTCCTTATGCTTTATGTTTACAACTAGCAAAAGTGGGTGCAAAATATGGATCCTTTTCATAAAGCTCAGGTATGTTTTCAAATCCAAGAATTTGAGCTCCAAGTTTAGAAAAAATGGCATATCTCTTATATAGAGCACCTGCCACAATATTTGTACTATCCTTCTTGAATTTGATAACATATAGAAATTTTTTTATAAATTTCATCCACTTTGCATGTCTTTTGTTCAACTTATGTTGACCCTTCAAATGTATCCCCTTAATGGAGGAATTTTTTTGCGGAGAATTTGTATATCTTCTTAACCTCCTTTTGGCAAACCATTGTATGGCATTTTCTTTAACTAAGAGCTTACTCATAAAGTAATTTCAGCAACCTGTGCTGGGAATGACTGTCATCATCTCTTCAACTTGAGGAGTGTTGAAATATGTAAATAGCTCCAATTTAAGATAGAATAACTTCTCTCCTTGTACATATCCTATTAATCTTTGTAATTATACTGTATTGCCATATTTCACGAGTCTCATTATTTATTAGGATTTTCCAATATATTTCACGACTCTCAACGAATAAGAAACAGATTGAAGCAACATAGCTAATGATCCTGAAATGAATGTCCCTCTAAGTTTTTATTATTTTGGTTCAACATTTTTATTTTTGTCACCTACTTTTATTATATATATGTTTACGAAGGTTTGAAACCATCAGGAATAACGAGGATTTGAAAACAACTGAGAATAACGGGGGTTTCAAAACTGCCGAGAGTAACGGGGGTTTCAAAACCGTCGAGAGTAACGGGGGTTTCAAAGAACCGATGGAAAGTAATTATTTTTCAGGGGTTCATAAAACTGTTGGTACTCCACTAACAATGCTAGATCTTCTAGGAGAAGGACCAACCACGGATAATGTATTTAACAAGAGTTAAAACCGCAAAAAATGTTCGAATTCAAAATTTAAAAAATAAATTAAAACTTTTTTTAAATAACAAAATTTTTTTATTTAATGTAAAAAAAATTAATTTCATTATACAACAAAAACTTTTATTAATTTATAAAAAACAATTTAATTTAATTTATACAATACAAAAATTAATTAAATTTATACAAAAATATTTAATTTAATTATTACAATAAAAATTTACTTTAATTTATATAAAATAATTTAATTTAATTTTTACAACAAAAAATTAATTTAAATTGTAAAAAAAAAATTATTTAATTTATATTTAATTTATAAAAAATATTTAATTTAATTTATACAATACAAATTTACTTTAATTTATATAAAATAATTTAATTTAATTTCTACAAAATAAAATTAATTTAAATTGTAAAAAAAACTTTATTTCATTTATACAACAATAAACAAATTTAATTTATACAAAAACTAAATTAAGTATAATTTCTATGTGGCATAACATCTACTACCACAAATATCAATGAACCCTATTATTGAAATTGTTCATGATACCCTCATCATCCCTTCTAACTTATAATCCAAAATCTAATAATCAACTATATTCCATGATTCTAAGTTAATTCTATAACTATCACGAAATGACTCATATTTCTCAAATTACTTATGATACTCTCTTTCAGCCTTTACAATGCACTTCTTAGTTCAACTCTTACCTTGACAATGGACTAGGGTTATTAACTTGTTCCTGTTAGGGAGATGAGACTGGGGTGGTTGACTTGGGTCATTCTCGTCTTCGTGTTTCTCCCTCGACTCTTGGTCTCGGGCGAACACCGGATGGGGTACCTGCGAAGGCACTTCGACGCTCAAGTCAGTGAAGTGGGTGATCAATATTCTGGTAGGTGAACAATAATAAATGACGTACCTTTCTCCTTGGGATGTGTGCTATTTATATTATTTCAATGGGCTTACCTTATTGGGTCTGATTAGCGGAGTGGATCTCGCTTAGGATTGTATTACCTAATCCTTAATGATGGATTAACTTCACTGACCTTGGTTTGAGCGTTAACAGTAGTATGGGTCGGCCATGATGATTCCACTCGTCTCGGCCAAGTCTCTCAGGTCTCGGTCGCCTCGGTCAAGTCTCTCAGGTCTCGGCCAGGTTCCCCCTGGTCTCAGTCAGGTACACCAGGTCTCAGACAGTCAGGTGGGTCTCGGTCAGGGAGACCAAGTGTCGGTCTCGCCCATACCGATACATAACTTATAATCCAAAATGTAATCATGAGCTTTATTCCATGATTTTAAGTTCATTCTATATCACACCCAGTCGAAACTTACTTATTTATGTTACATTTCTTAAGAACTAAGTCTACTAAAATTACTATGTCAAAGACCTATTATTTAGTACATTGGGAAACTATATTAAGACACTTATAAGGAATATTGCATATGTATCATCTTGTTGCTTACAACTTACTACATTATTATGTGTTTCAGTTGGAAAACATTAATTTCTTTTCGAGATCATACTCAGTAACTATAACAATGACATTTAGAACATGTAGTCAACTTTGGAACACTTTGGATATTGTAACAATTAAGAATAAGTTACTTACTCACGCACTTAGTCTTAATATGTTTGTATCATATACATTTTCGCTAATTCTTTAAGATAATCTTATGCTTCATTTATGAGAAATAACATCTTTAAAATTATAATGGATATCAAAACAAAAATCCTAGTTCATTCATCCATTGCACACATATAACATTTAAATTTATTTAAGTTACTAATCAAAAATTTTATCTAACTTTTTTTTTCTTAAACCAAATAAAACATTTTTAGATAAAATTTATTCTCTATTTTTAAATAGATCAATTACCATTTGCATTAATTAATTACTTCATCTTGAATTTATATTCTTAAATTTATGTATATTTTATATAATATTTACAAAATTTAAATACGCATTTTTTTTTACTATTTATTAATTAATTATTATTTTTCTACGTGTTTTCAAATCTTTATAAACTTTTTAAGATAACTTCTTTTAAATAATTTCAAAATTAAACACTTCATCAATTTAATAAATTTAATTTAACTAATTTAAATCATAATTTTAAAAATAAAATATTTATGACAATATAAATAAAATAAATTTAAAATAAATAATCTTTAAAATAATAAAATATTTTATATAAAATTTAAATAATTTAAATACATATTTTATTTCACTTAATTAATTTTAAATCAAACACTTAATTAATTTAATAAATTTAATTGAAATAATTTATATTAAAAATTGATAAATTAAATAATTTATTATAGTATTAAAGAAATAATTTTAAAATAAATACAATAAAGAATTAAATATAAAAATATTTGTTATACATTAAAAAAATTTAAATAAATAATTTTAAAATCCTAAAATATAAAATGCGTGGGCCATGACCGACGCATATGCGTGGGCCGTGGGCCTCAACCGATGCATATGCGTGAGCCGCGGCTGACGCAAACTGAATGTTTTTAAAAAAAGTAAATCCGTAAGTGCGTCCGTTTAGCGTCAAATGTCATTATTGCGTGGATTTTTCACCATCTTGGCCGACGATAGTAACGTTCGTAAGTGACCCACGCAAGAATTTGGAAGCTAATTGCGTCTTTTCTTGTAATGTAAAATAACTACTAAAACTTTCATGGATGACGTAAATTATAGCGGTTCCCTATCAAAGTCAAATTATAAAAAAAAAATATTTATTAACTAATAGCAAACACAAATATGGTTTTCGAATAGTTGACTCTTGAAATTAAAATTGGTCGGTCTTTTTCTTCAGCAAAAAATTAATGGTCATACTTTCTTTTTATATGGAGGGATTAGGTGTGTGCATATGTCTGGGGTTCTGATAAAAGTGTTAACGTGAGTCATAAGAGTTGATTCATCATTAGTTGAAGTATTTAACGACTTAAGTTTAATCGATTTCCTTTTGTTAGTAAAATACTTTCTAATCTCACTCAGATTACTATAAATTTTTGAATTAAGTGTATCATCGACTCATTAAACATATTACTCTTCTAACTTGTTTTATATTTTATTGTAGTTCAATTAATATGGATTGACTTGACTTGTTAATTAGAATATTCACATGTTTTACTAAATATTAGTGATAATAATAAAGACAATAAGTTCAAATTAAAATATTAACTTATATAATTAGATAAATAAATAAATTAAGTGTCAAAATCATTCAAATATTATTAAACATTATTCTACTCTTAAAAAAAATCAATGTGTCATCTTACATAATTAAAAATAATAAATATTTATAATTAAAAAATTATAAAGATTGTTGTTAATATATTAATAATAATTTTTTATAATTTTTTTATTATAATTATCTATTATTTTTAAGGTTTAAATGGGCGAATTAACTTTTTGACCCGTTAATCTATATTAGACTCACCTGTTTAACTTGTCAATTCGACGAGTCATGAATGGGACGGATCAACCCGACTCTTTGAGCACTTTTATAGAAAAAATTTATATTTTTGAAATAAAATTTGTCGGTGATTAATGTTTTACATAGAAATTTATTTACATTAATTTTTTTATACATCATTTGATTCATTAAAATATTGTTGATATTTACTTTATTTTGTTAGATATTAAACTTTCTTTCATCAGAATATTAAAATTTAATTTAATTTAATTTATAATGTTTATATTTTATTGTCAAAAAATTAATATCAATAATTATAACAAAATAAATAGATCTAAAACAAAAAATAATTAAAAAAAATTGAAAATTAATGGATGAACTAATTCGCCAACTCACCTTATGATGCCAACTCGCCTTATGATGGGTTACTATTTCTAGCCCACACAACCTTACTAAACCAATCTACTCTACTCAACTTTTTTGCAAACCAATAATGGATTGGAGCAAAACGGGTCGGCATTAGCATTCCTAATTATGGATCTACCTACCACTAACTCAATTTAAACAAGTTTAATTCCTGAATTAAATAAACCAATTTTAATTTGACACCCATTTAAAAAATTATATTTTTTAATTTAATTTAACTTGATCTTGTGATGAGGCGAGTTAACTTATGAGTTGAACTTATTTTAATCCTAATTTTTAAATAAGATCTGTGATGCTTTGTAACTTTATTAAACTCTTAAGTTCGTAGTTGACATGGATATGCTTTTAGATTTGTTACTTATAACACAGATTTTATTGTACAAAATTATTTTGTGTTCTAAACTTGGTTTTTCCTTTTAATAATATTCTATTATACTTTTTTTAAAAATTAATTCGAATGTTATTTATTTATTTTATTTTTTTGGCAAAGAATTAAAGAAATAAAATAAATGGGACACTTTAGGGGTGTCCCAACCCTTATACAAACTCATTCAAGCTGGGTTAAGATGCTTGTACAAAACATACCCCTTACGACATCATGTAACAAACCTGTTTAAAACCCCTTACAAAGTCTTATGCTTCTAAACACAATCTAATCATGACAACAAAATAGGTAAACTCTAATATAGTAACCCAAAAATCTTCACACTCCAGCAGCTATAACTTGCATTCGAAAGCCAAAAAGTAATTTACTACAAACTCTAACAAAGCATGCTTTGTGCAACAGAACACATTCTCCAATAAAACCAAGACCAATCATACCACCTATTTGAACATCACCATTGGTAGCAGCAAAAGAGCCATGCATTAAACCACCAAAGATATTCTTGGTTTTATCTAGCTCCAGAGTGATTTAAAGCATGTTAAAATCTCCACCTTCGTGAAACAACAGCATCTTCAAACCAGCATCTTTTCACACTTCCATCTCCTTTTATAGATTAATAATCTGCTCCCCTTCAGCTATACCTACACAACAACACCACCTTTCCCACCTCTCAAATAGGCTTAAACAAGCGAAACAAAGTCCAAAAAACATGCTCTTGAAAGAATTATAGCATATTTATTACCACACCCAAACCAATCATTCAGAATATGAATAGGATAGCTCCTGTAAAATACATACATCAACATATGAAAAAATAAAAACACTTTTAATCCCTTACCTACTTACCATGTTGACACAGGTTAATGGTGATAATATCCAATCACAGAAGGAAAAGATAACTTTCTTTTCTTTGTGTTTCAACCAAACCCAAGATTGGACTTGCGCCATAGTGAAAATCTCCTCTGCGTCTACCTTTGCTTGTTTAAAGATAACCCTGTTCCTATGCTTCCAAATGCTCCATACTATGGAGACCCAAAGGCTTTTCCATAACCTATTGCCCTCTTTGTTAGAGCACATACAATAGAATTGTTCAAAATGAAAAATCAGTTCTTTGTGATTCACAGAACTAATTCCCAACCATCTAAAGCACATGTTCCAAACTTTACTTGATTCCCTACAAGAAAGAAGGATGTGTGTTGTAGTCTCCTCTTTGGTTCCACATAAAGCACATAAAGTATCTCCTAAAAACACTCCCCTTTTGTGCAGATTCTGTTTTGTTGCTAACCTATTCGAGAAAGCCCTCCACACAAAAAACATGGCCGATGGCATAACCTTTAAATTCCAAAGAGAACCAAACACGGAACCCCCTGCCCCACACTCGTAGTAAGTTAACTTATTATAGGCGGATTTTACCGAAAAAGTGTAAGATGGAGGATCAATCCATATCCTTGAGTCCTCTTTGTCAGGTTGTAGTAACACCTGTGATATTATTGACATGAACTTCTCTACCATAGTTTTTTCCCATTCAAACCAGTCTCTTCTCCAACTGAAATTCCACTCCCACCCAACTGCATTCCAACTACCAAAATTATCTATAGTCTTGTCTTTAAGCTCAGAGTTATTGTATATTCTTTCATATCTTACTTTGAGTTGACTATTGGTTAGCCATTCGTCTTCCCATAATTTGATCTTCGTCCCTGATCCAACTTTCCAGACCATATTCTGATTGAACCAATTAACTCCTTGGTCTGAAATACTAGCTTTGAATAAATCTAACCACCATCTAGACGTAAAACTATTTTGTTTCGGTACATAAGAATTTGACAACCACCTCAAACCATACTTAGATTCTAAGACCTCCTTCCAAAGACCATACTCTGTTGAACCCAGTCTCCATAGCCATTTGGCCAAAAGTGCCTTATTGAAATGCTCAATACGCCTAATACCAAGACCTCCCACCTCTTTCTCTTTACAAATATTATCCCAACTAGTCCAAGCAATTTTCCTCCCTTCCGTGCCCCACCCCCACAAAAACTTCCTCTGTAATTTTGTAATCTCTTTGCACACTCCAATTGGTGCTTTAAAAAAGGATAGGTAGAATAGTGGTATAGCGTTGATAACTAATTTTATAAGGCACACTCTTCCCACGAAAGACAGATTCCTCCCCTTCCATACAGATAGATTCTTCCTTATCTTTGATACCACAGGCTCCCAAAAGGAACACCTAGATGGATTACCTCCTATAGTTAAACCTAAGTATGAGAAAGGTATCTCCATTATACTACAATGGAGTATTTCTGAGTATAACTTCACCTCATAACTATCTACTCCAATTGCACCCAACTTACTCTTAAAGTAGTTTACCCTGAGGCCCGAACTTAATTCAAAACATCTTAAAATAGCCTTAATACACCTAATATTTTGTACGTTTGATTCACATAAGAAAAGGGTATCGTCTGCAAATTGGAGTAGATCCACCTCCACGTTTTTAACCCCTATTTTGATTCCTGATAACAATTTTTTTCTTGTCGTTTGTTTTACAAGCCCAGATAAACCTTGTGCGATAATCAGAAACAAAAACGGTGCCATCGGATCCCCCTGTCTAAGACCTCTAGTTGGTTTTGAATTCTTTTGTCGGGCTACCATTTACCAAAACCGAGATTGTTGCCGATTCAAGGCAAGCTCTAATCCACTGCACCCACTTTCCACAAAACCCTAGTCTTCTCATCATATAAAATAAGAATTCCCAACTTACCGAATCGTATGCCTTCTCGAAATCAAGTTTCACAATCACCCCCTTTTTCTTTCTTCTTTTCAAGTCATCCACAACCTCATTGACAACAAGAACACTATCTAACAAACCTCTATTGGACAAAAAAGTTGACTGTGAACCATCAATAACCTTCTCAATTACTTTTTTAATCCTATTAGACAGAACCTTTGTCAAAATCTTATAAAGACACCCGACGAGTGATATAGGTCTATATTCTTCAAGGGATTGAGGGTTCTCAGACTTCGGGATCAATGTTAAGAATGAGGCATTACAGCCTTTCGGAATCTTCCCCTCTTTGTGAAAGAATTTTACTGCTCCCAACACATCCTTTTCTAGTAGACACCAGTTATTTTTAATAAAACTAAAAGTTACTCCGTCAGGTCCAGGACTTTTATGACTATCACAATTCCAAATGGCTTCCTTTATTTCCTTTTCCTCGAACGGATCAGTCAAGAGTCTATTATCAGATTTAGAAATCTCCTTAAATTCCACATTGTCCAACCTAACTCCAATATCTTCGATGGCCGACATCTTATTCTTATAAAACTCCTTGACCACCTCCTTTACCCTATTTGGTTCTTCCACCCAAATACCAGAGAGATTACAGTGTGCTCCTTTTATCTCATTTCTCATCCTCCTCCATTTGATGGAAGCATGGAAATTTTTTTATTTTGAATCCCCCTGTTTAATCCATAATGCTCTTGACTTTTGTTGTAATAAGGATTCGTTCCTCTCATTTATGTCCTGTAGTTGGCTTAAAAGTTCTCTTCTTTCCCTAATCTTGTTTTCGTCCAAGCCATCTACATCATCTCTCATATCTAACTCTTGTATTTTCCTCAAGATTTCGAGTTTGATTTTGTCAACAAGCCCGAATACATCTTTATTCCATCCTTTCAGATCACTCTTTAGCATCTTCAGTTTCTCTTTTAACACAAAGATTTCGTTGCCCTGGACCAAATATCTATCCCATTTACTTTTAATAAAATTTTCAAACTCCTTATCTTCCTGCCATATGTTAAGAAACCTAAAAGGTTTTGGACCCCAATCCACCACATTTGATTTTAGCACTAAAGCACAGTGGTCAGATATTTGTCTATCTAAAACATATTGTTTACTTCCTGGCCAATGTTGTAACCATTCAAAGGAAATTAAAAATTTATCAAGCCTACTCTTAGCTTTACCATTAGGTTTATACCAAGTGTATTTTGTTCCAATACAGGGTATATCCACCAACTCCATATTATCAATGAAACTATTAAACTCTTGTAATTCTTTCTTGTAACCATTACCATTGGAACTATTTATCCCCCTACGCTCCCTTTCATTCCTTATAGAGTTGAAATCCCCCAAAATGCACCAAGAGTTACACGGTTCCCCTTGCCTAATCTCTAATAAGTCGGCCCACATTTGTATTTTCTCTTGCATATTGCAGGAAGAGTATACGTTTACAATAACCACAAGAATATTTTTCTCCTTAAAGAACCCCGAGAACACTATGAACCTCCTGTTGATGATATGATTGGAACATTGAAAAAACTTTTTATGCCAAATCGTAAGAATACCCCCTGACCCGTTAGTTGGATTGCTATAAAAATAATCAATGTCATTATCTCCCCATAACTTACAACAATTATTTAAACTAAAAAATGACAATCTTACTTCTTGCAAGCACAACATTCTAACATCTTCCTTTCTGATCAAATCCTTGATATACCTCCATTTCACAGGACTCCCAAACCCTCTCACATTTAACGTAAGAATTTTCATAGATAACCCGTAACCTCCCTCGCCTCCCTTTGGATTTTCATACTCCAGTCCCTTTTTTCTAATTCTTCTAGGTTAACCATGACATTTCCTTCAACCCCACATGTAGCCCCTAACTGTTTACCCAATTCCCATACTCGAATCGTTTCTAGACTACCATGTTTTAACCAGAACAAACGATTACAGTTATTTATTACCATATCAGAAACATAATTACTAATATGAGATAGAATATTAGTATATTTAAATACATGAGATAGAATTACTAATTCGAATGTTATTTATAATTTAATTACATCTTAAATATATATATATATATTTAAATTTTCTTAAAACATTTTAAATACAAAATATAAACATAAATATTTAATAACATTATATGTTTTCAAAAGATACATGTTTGTTAGAAGGATAAATAATGTAATCCTCTCGTCCATTTTATGTACGGTTTCATGACTAAAAAAAGTAATAAAAAATAAATAAATATATATATATATATATAAAAAGGATGTTTACTAAGAAATATTTATAAAAGAGTAACACATTTTTTATTTAAACATTTAATACTTTAATAACATCATGCTACCAACTAAAAAATCTAAATAATTGATATTTAAAAACATTGGTAACTTATTAGATACTAATTTAAAAATGATTTATAAATGATAAAAACTAATTTAAATACTCATAATTTTTTAATTTTTAAAATAGTATATAAGTTAGTAAATATAAAATAACTATTTTTTTTTTCTAAAATTAATTTTTATTTAATGATTTTTAGTAGTGATTATACTAAAATGCCTTAAATTTTAAACTATTATTATCATAAACTGTTGGAGATCCCACGTCAACTAGATATGAGAATATTTTATTGTATATAAGTGGAGTGCAAACCTTATCTCATAAGCCGGTTTTATGGGTTGAGTTAGACTTAAAGTTTACTTCGTAACATGGTATCAGAGCCATTTCGAGCTTATCCTAGCGAGTATTTGTTGGGTCTATCGTGTCACATGAGTCGATTTTATAGGGTCGAGTAAGGCTTAAAATCTACTTCATAACATAAACAGTTTTATAAAATTATCCTACCTTTTCAAATTAATCACACTAACAAAAATAAGAATTTATTATAGTTAATATGAATCCAAAAGAACTAAAAATATGTTTTTACAATTGATATTTCCTTTTAATTCAAGTACTTATTTATCCTCTTAATCAAAATCAATTATAGAATAATAAATAAATAACTAAAAAACTACCATCTCTAATCCATTTTATTATTAAGATAAACTATATAATATAAGAAATGAATGAATGAGAATAATAAATTTTTCCAAAAGTAACCTTATTTTATTAATTTGTTTTTTTATTGTCTATTATTAATATTATGAAGAATATAAATTAAAATAATAATAAATATCCTTTTAAAAAACTAAAATGGTATTTATTTTAAGATTTGATTTTTTACCTGACAATTATTATAAAAAGATATTATAATTTCAAAACAGAAGAATAGTTGACTGTTGAAATTTAACAACCAAAATAACAAGGCATATACATGCATTATTGATTTGGTATTGAAAGGGAAACTCAAAATATCTGCAGTTAAATGTGAAGTGTTTGTTTTAGAAAAATCCATTGCTGAGAACCTCTAAAATTCTTCTCTATGCCACAAAATTAACAATTTTTTCTGCTCCAGTTAAGTCTGATTAACTTGCAACACAAGCTTCCCATTAATTTAATTCTAAACTCAGACCCTGCATGTGCATGATATATATTTTGCTATTTATTTATCTTAATCCAACTCATTTAACTAATTAAACAGTAATGAAAAGGAAAATTGTGACTGCTGATATTTTATTAATTATCAAGTAGTATTGACTAACAATCATAGTTGTCTTTCAATGACCACAACATTGACTTGTATGCTTTTCATTGAATGAACTATATAACCACATAATAATTTACTTTTTGTTGAATTTTATAATGTTATATTATTGTTAATATATTATGAGAACTACTATTTTAATATAAAGATGTTATAAAATCTTATTTTAATAATATTTTTTAAAATTTGTTAGAAGAAAGGATTATTTTTTTTATTCTTATTAACTTGGAATGTTATTTAAAACTCAATATCTTACATTTTGAATATGTTATAAATACTTATGGTCTTGAATAATGAGCCTGGAATGAAAATATAGTAATTCAGCTCTACATTACTCAGAGAAGAAAATCAATAACTAGGGACGGGTGATGAGACAACTTTAGTTGACAGTGTCAAAGGGTTTAGTTTTCACGCAAAACAATAAGAAAAAAAAAGTCAAAGAATTCTGGTGACCATTATTCATCTCTAATACCAATTTCTTATAAGAATTTTTTTAAAGAAGTTTTAAATTTTTCAAAAATTTAAATATTTTCATTAAATTTAAAAAATTGATTTTACTTTATGTTTAAAATATTTATATTTTGAATTAATATCTTCAATCAATTGAATATCTACAGTACAAGATAGCAGATGATATACAATACAAGGTCAAACATTAGACCATAGACTTGTGTGAAAGGGAATTCCTCAGTTATGATGTGTTTTATGCTCGAAAGTGGAAATGAAGGATTGAAAAGAAATGGTTTAAGAGAAAGTGTAAAGAAAGTTAAGATGTTTGGATTAAGGTAAATATAATAGAAAGTGTATAGAAAATTTATAAAAATTTGTGAATTATGTAATAGGTGTGATTAAAATAATATTTTTTTAATTAATAAAAATGTAACTTTACACATTTGTCTTTGTATTTAAAAATTTATAAAAAAATTAATTTGATTGATTATTGTGAATTATAATTTTTTTTAATTAAAATATTTTTTTTCTACAATTGAAATATTATTTCTGAATTGCGAGCTAATTTCGAAAAAATATAAATTATATAAAATTTTGAATTAAATTTATGATTGTCATAAAATTTATTTACAATAAAATTATAATTATAAATTATTTATTTTTTAATTAAAATTGTATGTAATTAAAAAATTATTTTACTGGAACAAATTATTTATGTGTTAAATTTATAATTTATAAAAAAATTATGAAATAAATATTAATTATTTATTTTTTAATTAAAATTGTATGTAATTAAAAAATTATTTTACTGGAACAAATTATTTATGTGTTAAATTTATAATTTATAAAAAAATTATGAAATAAATATTAATGCAGAAGGAATATGTATGGTGAAAGATAATAAAATAAAATGTAAAACTTTCTCCTCAAATTTTCAGAGAAAGACTTATTTTTCCCTTTCTCTCTCTTTCCCCTCCCGTCCCAACGCAAAATTTTGTCCGGACAGATATGTGGAGTGGAGGGTCTTTTTGTGCGGGCTTGCTCTAAAGGGGTGCCAGCTTTGTAGGGTGTAGGAGCTACTGTAACTAAGGAAGGTTTTTTTGAAGGATTCATTTGTGAATCAAGTTGGTCTTGTGCAGGTGTATCTTAATAGGAATGGGTTGGGATCTTGGAAGCCTTAACCATAGTCCAAAATGCTTTCCTAGTCTATAAGCAGATGCTGGTAAGGTTCTTTTCTGGATGGTGTAGATCCAGCACTAGTGCAACCAAGGTGGTAGCTGAAATTTGAAGGAGAAGCACGTAGACTAGATAGCTACTTTTAAAGGGCTAAAGACATGGTTACCTTATGCCTGCTGGTTTTTATATTTGTGCAGGTTTGGCAATATCCTGACACTTTCTACTTCTACTTTGTATGTTTCTCTTTGTTTGGCTACCTATGTTTTTTTTTGCAAAAGTTGGATTATGTAGAGGGTTTTGTATCTCCCACTTAATTTATTCTATTCTTAGCCGATAAAAGAAAAACAATGTCAAACATTAAATATTAAATTATAAAATATAAAAATTTGAACATTAAATAAAATATAAAGATTTAATATAAATTTAATTAAAAATAATTAAATTTTTAAATATTTAAAATTTAAGTATTTTATTTTATTAATTTTTTTATATATAAAGTCATCTAAATAACAACAATACAAGGTAACGTCAAATTTAAATACCAAAACATTAATTAAAAATATAATTTTTTTAATACATATTTAATTGAAAATATTTAAATTTATAAGACTTGAAACCAAATTAAACTTAAATAAATTAAACTACTATATCTGTAATATTTTTATGGTTTTTAATTTTGTTTTCATAATAACAAAAATAATTTTTATATCATTATTTAATTATTATTTAAATAAATTTTAGTTAAATTTATTTTAATTTGAAATTTGTGTTTCCAACTTAAAAAAATTATTTTTATACAAAAAAATACCTTTCTAAATTGTATGATTTGCAATATTTTTGAGCAGTAGATTTCTTAAACAGGAGCATAACACATTATATAAGGCAACGCAACGCTGGTGTTGGAAACAAACAAACCAAAAGCAGTTTCATTAACCAAACATTTTTGCATTAATTGCAGCAATGGGTTCAATGGATAACCAAGAAGCCATTGAGCTCTTTGAAGGCCAAAATATTTTGTACATGCAGTTATTTGGCCACCTTAAACCTTTGTGCCTTAAGTGGGCTCTACAACTAGGTATTCCAGACATAATACACAGCCATGGAAAACCTGTTACTCTTTCTCACTTGGTCTCAACTCTTCAAGTTCCACCATCTAAGACTGCTTTTGTGCAGCGGTTAATGCGCTTTTTGGCACACGATAAAATCTTTGATATCCACCACAGCCAAGAAGATCACGAAGTAGCATATGCTCTAACTCCAGCATCAAAACTTCTTGTCAATGGCTCTGGCCATTGTTTATCTCCAATGGTTCGGTTGATCACTGATCCACTTCTCATGAGTAAATACCACCACTTGGGAGAATGGATTTGTGGGGAGGACCCCACACTGTATGAGACAGCCTTAGGGACAAGTGTTTGGGAACTTCTTGACAGAGAACCTAAATACTTGAGTCTCTTCAGTGAGGGCATGGCTAGTGATTCCCAAATGGTAGACTTGGCTCTCAAAAATTGCACTTCAGCTTTTGAGAGTTTAGATTCCATGGTGGATGTAGGTGGTGGAACCGGAACCACGGCCAGAATTATCAGCGAAGCATATCCTAAGATGAAATGTGTTGTGCTTGACCTTCCTCAGGTTATAGCAAACTCCACAGGAACCAATAATTTAAGCTTTCTTGGTGGTGACATGTTCAAATCTATCCCTCAAGCTGATGCAATCCTACTAAAGGTACAAATATATGTATATGCTTTTCCTTGTTTAGAAAATAATGCTGCAAATTTGCAATTATGATTAAAGACGTGTTTTTTTTTTTTTTTTTTTTTTTTTCTCTTTTACTTTCTTTGCAGTGGGTTCTACATGATTGGGATGACGAAAATTGCGTAAAGATTCTGAAAAACTGTAGAGAAACTATTTCAAGCAAAGGCAACAGAGGAAAGGTGATTGTCATAGAAACAGTGATAAATGAAAAGCTTGATAACAAAGACGTGACTCAAACAAAACTGAGTTTGGATATGACAATGTTGGCTATTAATGGAAAAGAGCGAACTGAAGAAGAATGGAAAACACTCTTCACTGAAGCAGGATTCAAAGACTACAAATTGTTTCCCATTTTTGGTTTTAGATCCCTTATTGAGGTTTATCCATAGGCAGTGCTACGGTGTGTATATCAGAAGAAATTGTAATTTTCTGCTTTCCTATTTAGCAAAAACAAAATAAATAGAATAAACTTGTACTGGATTTAATACTTTTACTTGTGAAGAAATGGATTTACAATGTTTATGATATTTACTCTTATTATTATAACTTTTATGAAATTTATGATATTTTTTCTGTCCTACAGGAAAAGTGTCTTTTGAAAAGAGAAATTATACATTTTTTTTTTATATGTATATAATATTTGATGTGATTAATTTAGATATAAATATATATAATAAAAAATAAATTTGTAATTAAATAATATAAAAAATATTAAAATAATAATGTGATTGTGTAAAAAATAAAGTTGTCAATATATCATTATCTATACATTACTATTAAACACTCAAGTCTGGCAAAATTATATTTGAGCTTCAAAACAAACTTGTAATGTAAAACTTAATTGTTTCCATTCAAAAAAAATTACCTTGGCGATAATATATAAGTATGACTGACTTATTAAAATGTAAAACTAAGCTTTTAAGCTTATAATATAAATATGCCTCGGTTTCATCAGTACTTCGTTTCAAAGAATATATTCTTTATTATAATATTACTCATGATAATAATGAATAATAATAATAATAAAAAAAATGCAAGTTGGTATTTTTTTTTTATCGGCAATAGAGAAGTTGATACTTACAATCATGTATGGTGAGAGTTGTTTAAGTAGAAGAGCACATATAATATATTGTACGTAAATTTTATGTTTTTTTTAATTAATAGCCTTGAATGAGGAAATGCATTTATTGTTAGAACAAGCCCAAAGGCATTCGTTGTCAACATTTGTCTTACTATCCTATTTGAAATTATATTATGGGCATGAAGATGGCTGGATGGGGAGAGGAGCGAGGTACCTGTAGACAGATGAGTCTTCATTCACAAAACGAAATACTACTTGATTTCATGAAATGACGACTATTTAGAATTAAATAAATAAATATAATTATACAAATAATTTGACTAATCAAATAATATTCACTCATTAGGATTAATTGACTACTTTAATCTAGGTCCTCGTAAGATTTTATAAATAATTTAATATTTTTTTTATCAACAAATAAAATAAATAAAAAGAAATATTTTATGTATATCTAAACCTGTATAAAAAACCACAAATTATAAGACTCTTTAGACTTAAAAGAGAATTAAACATTCTAAGGTTTTCAGACCCTAAGCTTCTAACACCAAAATCTACACCTTTTCAGACCCAAAACTGGAGTGGAAAGAGTATAAACAAATCTGCCCCATAACCACCTAAATCCTACATCCAACTCTGTGCTTGAAATGGCTAAAAGAATACAATATTCTTTGGCAAAAAACACCGTGAACAATTCCAACAGGACATAAGCCACTGTCATCAAAACAGGACCAGCAACAACTTACAATCCTATTGCCTCCATTGTCATTCTTGGCCCACATACTATGATTCACGATTGTGATGCCATAAACACACCAAAGCTGAACATTGCCGTGCCAATACCTCCATTGGACAATATATCTATTTCATACATGTATAAATCCCACTTACAAAACACATTACAAAACAGGACACACAACACAAGACAAATCACAAAACTGGTCCTCCCCTGCATCAACATTAGTAAACAAACGTAATCCAGTAAAAAACAGTTCACATCCTGTGCTCCCAAATGTGCTCCCAAATACATCGTATTATCACCGTCCACATTCTTTTCCACACCTGATTCTACTTTTCAAACATATAAATTAAATGAAAGTTCTCAAAGTGACTACTCAGAACCTTGTGTTGAACTCCCAAAATGCCTACCCATCTAAACCATAGAGACCAAACACGTTATGCATATACACAATCTAGGAAAAGATGTTGGGTGAATTCTTCTGACTTACTACATAATACACATAAAGAAGAGTTCACAACCACTCCTCGCCTGATAAGGTTATAACTAGTTGGTATTATGTCCAAAAAGATTCTCCGAGCAATGATCAAAGCTTTAGGCAAAGCCTTTGCCTTCCATAGAAGACTAAAATCTCCATTCACTGAGCCATTGACTTGACCAGCATAAGCTGATTTCACAAAAAATACCCTTTTGGAATCCCTTCCCCATACAAGATGATCCTTGGATTCCTTGTAAAAGACGTCCCTGTTCAAGATTGTAAACAATTCTTCCTCCAACACTGATTCCCATTCAAACCTATCCCTCCTCTAGTTTAACCGCCATTGTCATCCAGAATTCTCCCAATAACCGACCCATCCACCGTCATCCCTTGATTCAAAGACAAAGAATACAGTCTAGGATACAAAGCCTTGAGATTATTGTTGTCAACCCAAGCATCCTCCCAAAATATGACTATGTCCCCAAAACCAACTTTCCAAACTAAAGTTTTTTGGAACCATCCTTCATCCTCACCCTCCTCGTAAACCTTAGATAAATCTCTTCACCACCAAGATTGATAATACGAACGAACTTGGCTTCTTCCTGATTCTGAACCATATTTAGACTCAAGAATATCTTTCCACTTCCCTTTCTCATCACTCATCAGCCTCCATTTCAATTTCGCCAAGAGTGACAGTAGAATTTTCTAATATCTTTAATCCCCAACCCACCTTCTTCAAAGGGTTTACATATATTCTCCCATCTTACCCAAAATATAGCCCTGTTATATGTGCCCCATGCCCAAAGGAATCTCCTTTGTATACTAGTGATTCTATTATAGACCGATACCGGAGCTTTAAAGAAAGACAAGTAGAAAAGTGGAATGGCGATGAAAACCGATTTGATTAAGCAAATTCTTTCTTCCATGGAAAAAAATCTCCACTTCCAAGTACTAAGTCTGGCATTTATTTTGTTCACAACAAGCTCCCAGAATTGTTTCTTCCTTGGGTTACCTCCTACTTCTAGCCCCAAGTACTTAAAAGGAATCCGCATAGTATTGCAATTTAAAGTTTTCACATAGGTTTCCAGGGAAAACTATCGACACTTACACCTGCCAACTTTGATTTATGGAAGCTTATTTTCAGACTAGAAACAAGTTCGAAGCATCTTAGAATCGCTTTAATAGTGAAAATGTTGGAAAAGGAGTCTTCACACATGAATAAAGTATCATCAACAAATTATAACATACAACATTTGATTTCATTCCTCCCCACCTTTACACCCTCGAGCAAATTTTTTTTTGAAGCTTGTCTCACTAGCTTGGTCAGACCTTCGACTACCATAAGAAACAGAAACGGGGCCAGGGATCTTCCTATCTCAGCCCTTAGAAGGTTTAAATTCCTCTGTGTAACTTCCATTAATCAAAACTGACACAAAAGACAATTTCAGGCATCCTCTAACCCACTTTATCCATTTGTTATGGAATCCCAACCTATGTAACAAATCAAGGAGGAAGTTCCACCTGACCGAATCATATGCCTTCTCATAGTGCACCTTGAAACATAACCCACTCCTCCGATTCCTCCTAACTTCCTCAACCACCTCATTTTCCGTAAGGACGCTATCTAACATTCCTCTGTCCCTCAGGAAGGCAGAATAACTTTCATCAATAACCAAAGAGAGAACTTCCTTCATGTGGCACGCTAACACCTCAGTAATAATCTTATAAAAAATTCCTACAAGGGAAATAGGTTTGAATTGATCGAGTGAAGAAGGGTCTTTCACTTTAGGTACTAAGGCAATAAAAGAGGCATTGCACCCTTTCGACAAACTCCCAGTTTCTTGGAAAAGGTGCACAACTTCCATAATGTCAGTTTTAAGATAATACCAACAGTTCCTGATGAAGTTAAAGTTGAACTCGTCCGAGCTTGGACTCTTCGATCCTTCGCACTGCCAAACAACTTCTTTCACCTCTTCCTCTGTGAAATTAGAAACCATTCTTAACCTGACCTCCACAGGAAGAGATTTAAACTCCACTGAACCAAGAGACACACCGTATTCTTATGTAGCCATGAACCTCTGTTCGAACAAAATCTTAGCTTCCCTACGAACTACTTCAGGTTCCTCACACCATTGGTTATCAACCTCAACACCTCTAACCTCATTTTTAAGTCTTCTCCACCTGATTACAAAATGAAAGAATTTAGAATTAGTATCCCCAAACTTGAACCAGTTTGCTCTAGCTTTTTGCCTGGAAAGGGAATCCAACTTTTTATCAACCAGCCTGAGTTGAGTAAACAATTCCATTATTCTCATCCTACCATTCTCCTATAGATCATCATTGTCATCCTTAACATCAAAATCCTCAATTTCCTTAAAAATTCGCTTCTGATTAGATTCTAGACACCCAAACACATTTATATTCCATTCTTTAAGGTCTTCCTTCAGTAACTTCAATTTATCTTTGAGTTTAGATATACTATTACCCTGCACATTGTAAGAACTCCATTTCTCCTTCACAAACTCCTTGAAGCCAAGCTCCATGAACCACACATCTATAGTCCTGAAAGGTTTAGGACCCCAGTCTTTGACCCAAGACTTCGCCACTAGAGAACAATGGTCTTACACTACCCTCGGTTGCACATACTGCTTGTATGATGGCCAAATTTGGAGCCACTATTCGGAAACAAGAATTCTATCCAGACTACTTTTAGTTGTTTCGTTTGATTTGTACCAAGTTTATTTTTTGCCTACAATTGGTATGTCCACCAGATAATTTTTTTCAATAAAACAATTAAAGCCACTAATCTCCTTCTTCTGGCTAGAGCTGCCTCTGATTCCTTTCCTTTCATCTTCCCTTCTAGCTATATTAAAGTCACCACAAAAGCACCCTACCATGATTTGATATGTACTCTTGAAAATTGTCAAAGCTTCCCATAAAGCAACCTTGTAAAGTTTCACGCTGCATATACATTAACCACAACGCTCATACTATTTGATTTAAGGTACTGACCAACAAATGCAGTGAAACCACTTCCTACAACATGATTGTCGTGATAGAATTTATCTTTGTGCCACACAGATAAAATACTATCTGCCCCATTCACTCATTCTTTATGAATCCATCCAATATTACTGTCCCCCCACAACGAGAAACATCTATTATCTGAGAAAGAAGAAGTTTTTGTCTCTTGCAAACATACAAATTTCGCACCCTCCTTAGCTACAATATGTTTCAAATAGGTTGCTTTAGTACCCCCTCCCAGGCCCCTGATATTCAGATTAACAATTATCATAATACAACTTTAATATACCTTCCTCAAACAACTTCTTTACTTTATCCCTTACCTCCAAACACTTCAATTCTCCTATTACATCCTCCTCATCCCCTGAACATTTCATACCCAATTGTTAACCCAAATCCCAAATACGAGCAGATTCAACAACATTCTCTTCGAACCTAAGCCGATTATTACACTGGATAATGTCACTATTAGACTCAGCATTGGAACAACGACTTAACATGGATGAAGAACTGATCCCATAGTGAAGGGACCCTAAACCTCCCTTGGACCTCCATCGCGGGCAAACATTTTTTTGTTCCCAGCGCCCAAAGATGACACAACCTTCTGACTCTCACCAACGTTTTGTAACCGTCTTCCACAATTGCGTCTTCCTCAACATTGGTAATACTCCTCCTCTCCAACCTTAAAAACCCCCACAACTCTCTTCACCGCGGTTATAATTGTCACTGGATTGGGGGTCCTTAGCTGAAGACGATGCACTGCCTCCAATAATGCCACTTCGATTTGCGTCACTGGGTTGAGTACTTTCAGTTTATGACGACGATCTCGCCCCTCTAGAGTTATTACCGAAAAACACCATTGCCGACTTCAATCTTCCTGACGCCAATGGCGACATTACAGCTAACATATCCCTTTAATGACCCTCCTCCTCACTGCCCCTAACTCTCTGGTTCTTTGGGCTCGGTGTCTCTGTTTTTTTGTTTTGGTCTCCAGTGCTACTAAACTGAACCTCACTTATTTCGGGCCTAGCTGTAATTGCTTTAAACAAGTGCACACCTTCAGTTAGGTTAACCTTAGAGTTTTTGAATAAGTGTACAAGCTGTATTGACCTACTGTGACAGGATGCCCCATCATCAGACAACACCTGTTCACGCATTGCCTTATTTGAGAAAGAAGATCCGCCTTTCTTCTGACACGCCCTTTCACTCTGAGCATACTCCTCCAAATACTTCCAATTTTTCTCTAGCGGTAATCGGGTTTTCCCTTCCTCCTTGGACTCCTCATCTCGCCGAATAACATCGTCGGCATTCTCACCACCCTCACCAAAAGCTTTTGTCAAAAAGTTGGTTTTCTCAATAAAGGATTTCGTTGACGAGACGCTGTCGAAATAACCAAAGTGATTAACAGGACAATTGCACACTCTTCCCCCTTGTCTGCATTCCTCCTCAACTGTTATATATTTGGCCATTAATCGATGCCCCTACTTTACAAGACTTCAACACATGTACCTGGATATGAGCATACTCAAGGTTCTCCCACGTCATTGTAGCTTCATCAATGGCTACCAAAGCTGACACATCTCCAACCACCTTTGACACGCATGATTCAGACCAAGGCTCTATATCTTCAAAAACGCTCACAAACCATTCATTGTTTAACTTAATAATATCTTCCATTCGCTCTCCTTCCTTAGGTGTTAAAAGAACAAGATTGTCTTCCATATATCTCACTTTAACCATACTCATCCCCTTTAACAAACTCTTCACATAGAGAATCAAAGTTAAAATTTGGAGACATCCATCCAACTATACTGTTAAACATCCATGGAAGAACTTTTGATGTAGTCTCGATGATAGGACCTTTCCACTGATTTGTGAAGTTTTCCTAACTACATCAGCATATGATTGTTTCACATTATGAACCATTCAAACTTTCTTCCCTTTTATTTCTCTCCATACCTCCTTACGCTTGGGCTTCCCAGGTTCACGGTTATATTGTTTCCTACCCATTTCATCCTCATATGACACCCCAACTTGTTGTGTAAGCCCAAATCTCCTGTATTTTGGTAGGTTAACATATAGTTTCATATTGCTAATGTATATTTTGATTCAACTCCTTCTCCAACCTAAACTCATTTTCCAATGCAAAAAACCTCACAAAACCAAATCTTCTTCCCCACCTATTAAGATGTCTTAATATAAACACCTCTTTCTCCTTAGCCCATCTCTGGAAAATTTTGAGCATGTCATATTTACCATTGCTGCCTGGGAAGTTTGAAAAAATACGTAGAGCATTTGTACGTCGATGAATTTTTTTTGTGTGACTCAGGTTTCCTCCACTGCTCCTCCCTCCACCTTCCATTCTTCGTTCTCTCCCTCATGCTGGTATGATGAGGATGATGTAGCATAGATGAAGCCAGGTGGGAAACTTTTGCCTAAAAGTGATGAAACTTTAACATATTACAAGTTTGAAGAACATTGAATAATATTTATTATTCATTAATAGGCATTGACTAATTTAACTTTGGAAATATTGTGCAAGTACACCATCATTTTGGATTTATCCACATCCATTCAAAAGCAAACATATTACACTAATAACATGAGAAACATTAGATTGTTGAAAAAGAACCTCTTGATTGTCCCACACACTCCAAGCATAGGATAACGAAGAGTATGGAACTGAGTAAAAGGAAGCTCCTAGTCAATAATGAATGGTTCTGCCCCACTAACTAAAGTCACAAGAGCATTAGAAGAAGAAAGTCATCCCAAAATGATGTCTCAATACAAAACCTCGATCCCATTAGTGAATCTTACTGTCACCATTTCGTCGATGGAATCACGAAAACGATGTTCCCTCTGACATGGAAAATCCTTTTAATTGGTCAATATGATGGAACAATATACCCATATGAGCATATAGTTGTTTATGTAGTGCAAGTTAGCCTTTCTACCAAGTTTCTTTACTATATTCCAACCAAGTGTAAATACATGAGGTAAGACACCCTATTTATAGGAATGGGTGCCTTGGTGGGCAAGATGGGGGAGGGGCATAAAACGCACTTGAGAGGGGCGACCTAGGGGTTTGACCTAGGTCAATGTTGCCCCTTAGTCCTAGCTTCTAGAAGCTAGGGCTACATTGTAACCCTAATGGCCTAGACATAAGCTAAAATGATAAATACACCCCCTATTATGCTAAATGGACCCTACTCTAAAAACAAAGAGACTAGCTGGTGCTCAGCTCCCATGGCTTGGGCTCTACTCCTGGTGATTCTTTGAGGAATGATGGGCTCTGAAGCACTAGCTAGTGGTGGGTCCTCACCTAGCCCTGGATCCTGTGTCATGCTCCTGATTATCCTTCTGGAGGGTTGGGCTTGGTCAATGGATGCTCTATCTCTTAGGTCTTCATCAAGTACATGATGATCGATTGAAGTGGTGGGTTTATTAGTGTCTAAGTTCAAGAGGAGGGGTGAATTAAGCTTTTAAAATTTTCAAACAGATTCAGGACTTTCACTAAACAGAGTAAAAGAATCGATTTATTTTGGAAAGAACAAATTTATATTTCAGGTTACTTCATCAATACAACATTTCAATTATATGATTTTCAGATGTTAAGAGTATTTAAAAGCAAGCAATGTATCACATTAATGAGCACAAATGAAAAACAGATCGTTGAATCAAGAGACAATTTGTGAATATTAAAACCACACGCTTGAACGAACCGTGTCAATTGATAGACTTGATTTTTACAAAACAATGTGCTTTAATTGTCCTCCAATTAGTCACTCAGATTTCACCAAGATATTCAGATTGGTTTTCCATAAAACAAGAACAGTAAGAACAAACCCAGAAAGAACATATTCAATTTTAATTGAACAGGTTTATTTTCAGTCAGATCAACACACGAAACAGTAAATTGAGTGCAAAGATTAAGAGAGATTGAACACACAAGATTATACTGGTTCACTCAAATGAGCTACATCCAGTCTCCCAAGGTGAAATCAACTAAAAAATAGTACAATATAATTACACAACCTAATGTTCTTGAACCCTACAAGAACATGACATACCTAGCTGAAAAACACTATTTCAGCACACCCAATACTTCAAGAAACACTATCAAGAAGTGTCTTACAACCACTATTACAAAGATGAGAAAGATGAAATTGAATACACTTGGAAGGAGAATGCAGAATCCAGAAAAGACCAGTAGAACAGATTGCAAAAACCAGTGACAACACCTCCTACCAAGCTTAGGACAAACAAGAACAAGCACACCTTTTTCTTGTGAAAAACTCTTTCAAGAACATGTGCAAATTCTTTTGAATCCTCTGAAAACACTTAATCTCTGTTGCAAAATCGTTTTCTCAACACTTATTTTAGTGAGATATGACTCTCTTTATATAGGAAATGATTTATAACAGATTTTCAAAAACAGTTTAAAAAGCTGTTATAAAAAGAACGATTGGAATTATAATCAATAGATTTATTTTCAAAAAGACAAAGAGAGATTTTTAAACTGTTGCAACTCAGTTGTTTTGATAGGATAAAAAGGCTTAGCCAAGTTACTTGGTGCAAAAAACAAAGTTATAAAAAACTTTTTTAAAAAAAAGGCACCAGTTAAAAAAGAATCTATTCATTTGAGAAACAACAAATTCATTTTCTGTGCAATAAATCATATTTTGGGAAAAACATGAGAAAAACATTTAGAAAACGTTGTGCTTGATCTTATCACCTTGATAAGGGTTAAGAGGTGGGTCACGATGCAAAGCCTACCTTAAACACACTCTAACCTATATACAAGACTACCCAAGAAAAAAATTACAAACTTCAAAGCAAGGCACACACTTTGCTACATCAAACACATTGACTTGAAGGAGCCACATCCATCTTCAACATGAAGGACATGATTCGTGATGTGGGAGCTGAGTCTTTTGAAGAAGCGCATGGATATGGATAAACTAAATTCGTGATGCAGAGACTCCATTGTATCGTGAATCAACTAAATTCACACGATTTTCGGCGGTGTTAAGATTGATGAATTTAAAGGCAATAAATGGATGGAATGATAAAAGCTTCATGAAATTGCTTCAGTTGTTGAAAGATATGCTTCCAGGGGGAAATACTCTACCTAATCATAATTATGAGACCAAAAATATTCTTTTTCCAATGGGTATGGAGTATAAAAAGATACAGGAAAGATTTTGAATTGTTGAAAAGTTGTCTGAGGAGTGGGTTATCACGTTATATGTTGAAACAAAAAGATGATGATACTATTGAAGAGATAGAAAAGCATGGACCCCCAATAAAGGTTATATGGTATCTTTCTATCATTCCAAAGATGAAGCATTTGTTTGCAAACCCAAATAATGCTAAGAATCTTAGATGGCATGCAGATGAGAGGAAAGGTGATGTCATGTACCGACATACAATTGATTCTATTCAATGGAATAAATTTGATGACGAGTTTTCAAAGTTTGGTAAAGAATCAAGAAATATCCAACTTGGTTTAGCTACAGACGGAATGATTCCATCTGGTAATATGAGTACGAATCATAGTTCATGGCCTGTTTTACAGTTATTTACAACTTACCTCCTGGATTGTGTATGAAGTGAAAATACATGATGTTTTCTATGATGATATTCGATCCAAGGCAGTCAGGAAATGACATAGATTTTTATCTAAGTCTCCTAATTGAAGATATGAAGTTAATGTGGGATTAAAGTGTTGAAGTATTTGATGAATTTGCTAATGAAACTTTCAAGATGCATGCCATGTTATTTTGCACCATCAATGACTTTCCGGCAAATGGTACTTATCAGGGCATAGTGTTAGGGTCATAAAACATGTCCAATATGTGAAGAAGACACCGCTTCTCAACAATTGAAACATGGAAGGAAGATTGTATATCTTCGGCATCAGAGCTTTCTTAGAAGTCATCATCCTTACCGGAGGTTGAAAAAAAATCCTTTAATGGACATCAAGAGACTGGTAGTCCACAAACTCTATTAACTGGTGTTGAGGTTTACGAAAAGGTAAATAACATAGACTACACCTTTGGTAAGTTGAAAAATAAGTCATCTGTGACAAACATATGGAAGAAAAAATCAATCTTCATTGATCTTTCGTACTAGTCGAAGTTAGAAGTCAGACATTGTATAGATGTAATACATGTTGAGAAGAATGTGTGTGATAGTTTAATTGGTACACTTTTTAACATTAACGGGAAGACGAAGGATGGTTTAAATGCTCATTTAGATTTGATTGAGATGAACATACGAGGTAAGTTGGCACTGATACAAATGGATAAAAGTACATATTTGCCCTCAACCTGTTACATCATGTCAAAAGATGAAAAAATAAGTTTTTGTCAATGTCTAAAGGGTGTGAAAGTGCCACAATGACATTACTCAAATGTGAAAAGCCTAGTGTTAATGCAAGATTTGAAGTTAATTGGGTTGAAGTCTCATGATTGTCACATCTTGATGCAACAGTTGTTGCCGATAGCTATTTGGGATCTTACCAAAAAATGTTAGACATACCATAACCTGTTTGTGCTCATTCTTCTCTTCCATTTGTTGTAAAGTCATTGATCCGTTAAAATTAGATGAACTTGAAGAAGAAAATGTTGTTATCTTGTATGAATTGGAGATGTTTTTTCCTCCATCTTTTTTTGACATTATGGTTCATCTTGTTGTGCATTTATTAAGAGAGGTTAGATTGTGTGGACCAATGTACTTAAGATGGATGTATCCTGTTGAGCGGTATATGAAAAATTTGAAAGGGTATGTCAAAAATCATTATCATCCAAAAGCTTCAATGATTGAAAGGTACATAACTGAAGAAAGTATTGAATTTTGTTCAGAGTACATGTCAAAAGCAAATCCAATAGGTTTTCCACTCATGCCACCACAGGCGTTCTACAAGTAAATGTTTACGTGGTGTACATGTGGTAAGAAAATCTCGATCAGAAGTCTTGCAAGCACATTTGTATATATTGAATAATACAGATGAGGTTATACCTTACATAGATGCTCATAAAGCCATTATGAAGGAAAATAACTCAAGACAACCAGAGAAATGGGTATTGATTGAACAAAATAGAACTTTCATGCCTTGGTTTAAAGACGAGATGTTAAAAGCTTCAACTGCAACGAAGACCTTGACCTGGTTGGTTGTTGGATTGAAGTTTGATGTCATTTCTTGTACAGGTTACGAAGTGAACAATTGTATATTTCACACAAAGTCTATGGATTAAAAGGGTACAATTCAAAATTGTGGTGTTACTCTTGAAGTTGAGTCAATGCATTTTTCCACTTCAAAAGATACAAATCTTGTAGTTGGATCAATGACATACTATGGTATTATAGAAAAGATATAGGAGGTTGACTATACTAAGTTTTCAAGTGTAAATGGGTTGACAATAAGAGTGGGGTTAAAATTGACGAATCGGGATTCACATTAGTGGACTTTCGAAAGATAGGTTATCGAGATTAGAAATTTATAATGGTTCAACAAGCATCTTAGGTTTTCTACATCAAAGATCCTACGTCAGAACATTGGTATGTCGTTTTACACGGGAAAAAACAAGGGGAGGTTATTGATGATATTGAAAATGGTGACTTTCATTAATTCACACCAATGATAATGAATAAAGATGACGATGTAGTTGATGATGTACATGCAACCCGTAATAACCACAATGAAGGAATTTACATATGAACACTCGACCCACTATGGTAACAAATTTAGAATTACTTTTTGATCCTGCCGGTTGACTTAGCGCTAGAGCGTTGCCTCGTCACGAACCTCCTCACCAGCTTGACTCCACGTGCCCTTCAAGTCCACACCACAGAAAGCCCTTCAAGTCCACACCACAGAAAGCCTCTCTGAGGACCTGAAAACACAAGGTGGCGCCTCTGCGGCCGGTGGCGCTCCGACGCTCAAGTTAGTAACAAGAACACCCAAAAACTGAGAGAAAATATGCTCTGTAGAACCGTACTAAGGGCACACAACCCTAGTAATGAGCCGTAATGAAAACGTACCTCTGCAAAATCTGTTAAGTTTACCTTTGTAGCTAGTTTTTTTCTCTCTCCAGGCCGATGCTTTTGGACGCGTGGCTCGCATCCAGCCCTGCGCGTGTCGCCATCTGGGCTGGGATAGCAGGTAGCGCCCAGCCCTACACGTGTCATCATCTGAGCTAGGGTAACTCGAGCGTCATTCTCATACCGCATCCAACCCTACACGTGTCGCCATCTGGGTTGGAGGCAACTTGAGCGTTATTTCTGTGTAGTAGCTAGTCGCGCGGCTAAGTCCTCTGCTCAAGGAGTAAGCTAGCACGCAATATGCTCTGGAATACTACCTGATAAGGCGAGTATCGGGTGCAGCAAAATGCACCATTTCTATGACATCGCTTGTCGTTAGTGGCACCTTCCTTATTGCTACGCCATGCATGTTCTAGCTGAGGGAACCTTGCCACCGGCGAATGTCCACTCTGGGAATCCTGTCGCTGATGGACAAGCTGTTCCCTTCAACCTACTCGACCTCCATCCCCCATGCTGGCGCAATCCTCATCTTATTGGACTTACACCTTTGGACTTACTCTTCTGAGTTTCCAGCAGCCTTAACTAAGTCTGCTGGGAAATCCGGCGACGTGCTTCTTGCGGCGATGTCAGACCACCCGGTCGCCCATCGTCTAACACGTCAATGTTATACAATCTCGGCGACAACCGATCATGTACGTTATAGAACGCCGCTTCCCCGAGCGGCGACTACACTAGCTTCTGAACCACTCGCCTTTCTACAGCCACGTGTTCTGCTAAGCACGCCTCACGTAGTCACGTGCTAGACACGTCATCACACCCGATGACCTGGTCGGTACACTTTTGATAATACAAATTTAGAGTTTTATGTATTTGTTTTATATGGTTTTCTTTCGATGCAATTTAACTAATGTTTGTTACCTAATTTTTTAACAGAAATATGACTGAGGATCAGAGTCCGATTTCTTCTATCCCCCCTTCCGGATGAGCCAGCGGATGACCTACTAGACTGAAGCGTCTCTCATTGAGACATGCTAGTGGTGAAAAGACACCTGTCAATATTGATGTCAACATTGGAGTGGCTTCTGGTCCTAATGCTAAAAATTTCAGCAACTATCTTGGAGTTGTTGCTCGTGAGAGGCTCTCCATATTGATTAATTTATGGGATGATGTGTCAGAGGTTGATCGGAACACACTTTCAGATGATGTCCCGGTAAGCTTTACATTATTATCGGTTAACATATAATGGTTTTTAATACTAATTGATCAATTTTTATTTCATGATATTATTTTGCAGATGATAAGTGCCTAAATTCAGTAATATTTCATATTAAAATATAGGCAGTTATGAGTATTAATTACTAAATTACATATAAAATAATCCTTAATTTATGAATTTATACCTTTTTACATATTTTATGATCTTTATTTGAATAAGAACATTTTATTCTCAAATTTTGTGTTAATTTCAAGTTTCTAGGGAAGAATGGATATGATTAGGCTAAAGAGGAATGATATAAGTTAAAAGGAGAAAGCTGGAAGGCACAAAAATACACAAAATACTCAACTCAACAACAGAGCAATTGATTCAAACGAGCCATTCTCACTTGAGCGAGAATTGATGGAAGAGGCCCTAGCACCCAAAAGAGTGTCTAGGACCAACCTTGCATGAAAGGCAACCAAGAGAGTGTCTAGGACCAACCTTGCATAGAGGGCACCCACAATATGCGTCTAGACCACACAAGAAGCGTGTAAGAGACACAAGAAGCGTCTAGGCCACACAAGGAGCGTCTAGGCCACACAAGAAGCGTCTAGGCCACACAAGGAGCGTCTAAGAGACACAAGAAGCGTCTAGGCCACACAAGAAGCGTCTAGGCCACACAAGGAACGTCTAAGAGACACAAGAAGCGTCTAGGCCACACAAGGAGCTTCAAAGAGAGTTGACGTCCAAGAAGGGTGACGTCCAAGAAGGCCCAACAAGTGTAGCTTAGTCTTAATTGTGGTGTAAATAGCATAGCCTTATGAACCTTTGATTAAATTCTGCAAATTAGGATTAAGGAGGAATTAACCTGGATTAGCTACGGTTTCTAGAAGCTCTCCACTAATCTAGGACGTCCATGTGCAAGTTAGGAGGCCATGTGCACCCATGTGCCATGTGCTCCATGTGCCTCCATGTGCTACTCTTTTGCATTTCATTTGGTTTGCATTTGCTCATCATTTAGGTCATCATTTCAGGTCCTCCTTAGCCTATAAAAGGAGGAGCCAACCTCATGTATTTTTGAAGATTGAATAGAGTATTGTTATGCTGCCAAATTTGTGCCATACACTACTCTTTGCCTAACATCTAGGTTTTAATCTTCACTTCATCTCTTTCAAAGGGGCTGGCCGAACCTCCCCAATTCCCCACTCTCATGCACCTTCAAGGCACCCATACTTCCTAGGAAGGCCTTGCTTCATCTCCTCCACAAGCTTCCGCAAGTTCATCACCAAAACGCAAAGAAGTGCTCAAAGGAATGCCATCAAGAATGCTCCAGTGGCTGTGTAAAAAATCAACGCCTTTCTTGCTTGAGCGAGCTATATCTCGCTCGAGCGAGAAAGCGCCAGAAACACTGGGTCATTTTATCTTTTAATCAACAAGCTCAAACCGCGATGTAGGAAGCCACCTAACCCTAGAAATTTAGGTTAAATCAGGGGCTTGAGGCTCGACTCAAGTGTGCTGGATTGAGAGGAGAACACCATTGAATGACTTGTAAACAATTGGAAGATAGAAAGTGCTAGATGTGTGGCTAATTCTACCCTTTAGGATTGGGAGTAATCTGTTCAAATTCTTATGTATCGAGGTGATATTTAAATATGATATAATATTTTGTTCTTCATTGATTATTGGTATTTTTGTTTTGTTTCTAACTCTTGATCTAAAATCTTAAATTTGAATGAAAAGTATGTTTAGGGTTATGACTTAAACAAGAATACTTAACATATTTGAGTGTTAGGAATAAACTTGAAATGTTAATTTCTATTAACGTCTAAGCTTGATTCTAAGTTGTTTTTATAAATATGCGAGAAATCGATATTTAGGAAACATTCTGAATAATTTTATATGCGAGAATCGATATAAATGATTTTTTTACGAGCATCGATTTCAATCAAAGACACAATGTTAACATGCTAATCAAAATACATGAGAGTGAGAAAGATGAAACCTAATCCCTATTTTTCCAACTTGAAACAACCAATTATTTGCCTGTTTTCTTATTAATCATCGCAAACACAACCACTTTCAACACACTTTTTATTGTTCTATTTTATATTTAGCGAATATTGTACTTGATAATTCAACTGTTTCTTGTGGTATCGGTATCCGTCCTTAGGGACAAATTATTACTTTTGACAATGTGGTGCACATGCCGTAAAAAGTCATCACGTTTTTGGCATTGTTGTCAGAAAACAATTTGATTTTTTTAGTATAGTTTCCTAAATATTGTGAATATTTTAATTGTTTTGATTTGTTTTTATTGTGTTTATTTTTCATGTTGGTTCTTTTTTTATTGTTTTAATTCTTATTTTGAATGTATTTGTTTTATTTAATTAGAATTTAATTTTCTATTTTTTATTTTATTTTAAAAAATTTAAAATTTATTTTTCTCTCAAAGGTAACTCCCCTTATATGCCTCTCGGTCAGTTTACAGGTTATGTATTTTGGCCTAAGGAAAAGTTCTATTATTTATGATCTTTATTTGAATAAGAACATTGTATTCCCAAATTTTGTGTTAATTTCAAGTTTCTAGTGAAGAATGGAGATGATTAGGCTAAAGAGGAATGATATAAGTTAAAAGGAGAAAGCTGGAAGGCCCAGAAACGCACACAAAGCACAAAAGGCCAACTCAACAGCAGAGCAACTCGCTCAAAAGAGTCATTCTCGCTTGTAAAAAATCAACGCCTTTCTTGCTTGAGCGAGCTATATCTCGCTTGAGCGAGAAAGCGCCAGAAACATCAGGCCATTTTATGTTTTAATCAACAAGCCCAAACCGCGATGCAAGAAGCCACCTAACCCTAGAAAATTAGGTTAAATAGGGGGCTTGAGGCTCGACTCAAGTGTGCCAGATTGAGAGTTTTCTCTAATCAACAAATGAAGCAAGACTATAGATGAAGACTTTAACAAAGAGCTGGATGACTTCTTAGGAAGAGAGGATTGAGTAAATATATGGTTTTATCTTTCTAATTCTATTTTCTTTTTAGTTATTTGAATTTTGTTTTATTTTTCTATTTATGTTTTATTTTTTTGGTTATTTTTTTTTTCTGTTTATTTTCTTATTTGGTTAGTTTGTTTTATTTCCTTATTTTGTATTTTGAACAAATTTGCTATTTTGTTAGTTTTATGTCTTGAATTATTTTTCTTTAATATATTTCAGTTTTAATTTGTTTGTTTTCTAGTTTTTTTTCCAATGAAAAAGAACTAGAATATAAATTTGGAATTGTGGAAAAAAGGAATTTGTGTTTAAATATTAAATAGTGAGATGAATTAGACACATGTTAGAAAAGAAAATATGATTGAATCCCTATTCAAATGTAGTTGAGATTGTGATACATGAAAATTTAACAGGACGATTGATTTGAACAGAGAATGACAATATAAAAAGGAATGAGACCAATTAAACCACGTGAGTGTGTGAACTTTAAACAGTTTTGAGAGTTTTACTGATGAATTGACAGTTGTGGTTGCTTAATTTTTATTTTCTGTTACATCATAAAAGAGCATGAAGATGATTGAGGAATTTGTGTTAATTAGGAACCTAGGACCAAATAGTCAACCTTTATCTTATTAGAACTCATTTTTTATATATCCCTTTTGAGCCAAATTTTTTTGTTATTATTGCACCCTAAACCTTTAATGATATATTTTCCTACCCCTTGGGTTCTTTAAGGAAGGAGAACATAGATGCAATAAATATAGAAAAGAGAATGGTTGGTTTTAAATGTTGGAAGTTAAAGAAAAAAAGAGTGGAAAATAGGAAAAATCTATTCCTATTGATGAAAACAAAGGAAGAAAAATCATCATCTTGAAAATCATGAATAGTAGAAAGAAAATGAAGAAAAGTGTGAAGTCAGAAAGAAATGGTGATTAGATAATAAATATGTGCTATAATTGGATTGTAGGTATGTTCTTCTTCTTTAGAATGTGCATTTTGTTATCTGAAAAACCAATACTTTTTGGAAGCCCAACCTCATTATAAACCTGGAAAAAACGTCAAGATTCATGTTTTTAATATGTTTGTGATATGAAGATGAAATGAAAAACAACTGTGATTTGTTATGATTTAGTGGAAATAAAAAGAAACAGTTACCGGTGAGCATATGAGAAGAAATTACTTAATAAATTATTTGTTTTGATTTGATCCTCGGAGTTGATTGTATCTATATTTTTTTTCTATATTTGAATTTGGAAGCATCATAAGTTTATAATTTAATCCGTTGTTTAATGAATTAAGCTGTTTTGATATTTGAATTCAAATATATTCATTTACTTTGCTTGAGGATAAACAAGATGCTAAGTTGGGAGGAGTGATAAGTGCCCAATTTCAGTAATATTTCATATTAAAATATAAGTACTTATGAGTATTAATTGTGAGGTTACATATAAAAAACATCATTCATTTATGAATTTATACATTTTTACATATTTTATGATCTTTATTTGAATAAGAACATTTTATTCCCAAATTTGATGTTAATTTCAGGTTTCTAGGGAAGAATGAAGATGATTGAGCGAGAATGCTCCAGTGGCAGTGTAAAAAATTGACGCCTTTCTCGCTTGAGCGAGCTATATCTCGCATGAGCGAGAAAGCGCCAGAAACATTGGGTCATTTTATGTTTTAATCAACAAGCCCAAAGTGCGACATAGGAAGTCACTTAACCCTAGAAAATTAGGTTAAATAGGGGGCTTGGGGCTCGACCCTAGTGTGTCAGATTGAGAGGAAAACACCATTGAGTGACTTGTAATAAATTGAGAGAATAAGAGGTGCCAAAAGATGTGTGGCTAATTCTACCCTTTGGGATTGGGAGTAATCTGTTGGAACTCTTCTGTATCGAGGTTATATTTAAATATGATATAATATTATGTTCTTTATTGATTATTGGTATTTTTGTTTTATTTCTAACTTTTGATCTAGAATCTTAAATCTGACTAGAGAGTATTTCCAGGGTTCTGATCTAAACAACAATACTTAACATATTTGAGTGTTAGGAATAGACTTGAAATATTAATTGCTATTAACGTCTGAGCTTGATTCTAAGTTGATTTTATAAAATATGTGAGGAATCGATATTTAGGAAACATTCTTAATAATTTTATATGCGAGGAATCAATGTAAATGCATTTTTTATGAGAATCAAATTGAATCAAAGAGCATAATGTTAACATGCTAATCATAATACATGAGAGTGAGAAAGATGAAACCTAGTCCCTATTTTTCCAACTTGAAGCAAGAAATTCTTTGTCTGTTTTCTTATTAATCATCGCCAACACAACCACTTTCAACACACTTTTTATTGTTTTTTTTTTATATTTAGCGAATATTGTACTTGATAATTCAACTACTCCTTGTGGGATCGATATTCGTTCTTAGGGACAAATTATTTCTTTTGACAACGCGTTGCACTTGTCATAAAAAGTCATCATTAGATACATTTTGACATCCCTAATGTGGAATCGCTGAGATCAAAGATTATATCTAATATCGACATTAAAATATTAAAGTTGAAGTCAACACTGACGATGAACTATGTTTTTGGCATCTATAAAGGCCAAAATCCTTGTTTAAAGTACACTAATATTGATGAAGAGACAAGCGTCTTTTTATTCAAATCCTTGTATCTGAAGAGTGGTTGGCGAATGAAGTTACTTAACTATTTTATTTATGGATCATAACATTAATAACTTGATATTATTTGATTCGCTTTTTTTATTTCATTAATGACAGGATCGTCAGAAGAAAGCTCAAGTCACAACACAAAAGAATGTTACCCTGCACTTAATGTCTCGTTCGGGGTATTGAAAGCTTGAGCAATCACTGATGATGGAAAAGGAGCAATCCAGATAGGGGACTGGGTATCAGATTGATACAGGGGTCAATGAACCTCCATCACCACCTTCCCGCCACGAAAAATGGAAGATGACCTGAATAAAAAAGTCAGGTGCATATAGTTCTAAGCAATCACATATAGTCTCAGAAAAAATTGTAACTTATTTTTATCCTCTTTTGCATTTATTTTAAAGCATTAATTATATTAAAACTTATATGATTTTGGTCTCTTGCAGAATTCCTTGGTTAAGAAAACTCCCAAGGTAATTTTGTACTTGAAGGTCGTCATGATATCCTGGTTGAAGCAATTGGATGATATGAGCATTGAGGTCGTGTACGTGCAATTGGAAAAGGGGTTGAAATTAAACAATATTTTTGAGCTGCACCACGACATTCATCCTCCTCCACCGCCTCGGAGACCAAAGCAAAATTGACGAGTAAGATACATTAAGAATTAATGGAGGAGATGAAAAAGAAGACTGAACACGTGTGGCTAGAGTTACAACAGGAGTTTCTATCGCAACAACATTGTGTTGAGTCGCTTGAGCCCCATGTTAATCTCGCTCCCAAGAGCACAAAAGGGAGTTGTGCAGCTCCTACAACACCGAGAGGAATGTCATTGGCTAGATGAGCCAATGTGAGCTACTGGTAGAGGGCGACATCTTTCCTCAGGTATTGGAAAATTCTATAATAAGCAATCACCTTACATAGCCTTCCTCTCTTCCCTCGTGTGGTGAAGGTACTGGTGGAAAAATTACGAGTCGCCATTTTAGACATTGATAGCCTAACCCAAACACCTCATTCGAATTATACCAGAACCTCCGGTAATAATTTAGTTTCAATTTATTAATTTATATTTATATATTATATCTAATTTAATACAAATTTTCTTTATTTTGCAGAAACCTCGTCGAAAACCTAGTCCGAAAAAGAAGCATGAGGTTCCCATTGACGATCCTATAGCTTCCTTAGTTGCAACTGCTAAAGAGATTGGTCTAAACCCTATGGACATTCTGTGGGATGATACGTTTTTTGGTGTTCTCGCCGGTTGACTCGCCTCGCCGGTTGACTCTAACAGCTACTTTGGCCCATTTATCCTCGCCTGAGAACTGTTCCTTCTCCGTCAAGAAAGTTATCACCTGCAAAGACAAAGGGGCGCCCTAGCGGCCGTTTGCACTCAAACACTCAAGTCAGTATTAGGGCAAAGAAATACCAAGAGTGTATATTAGCTTAAGTCTTAGAAACTGCGTACCTTGCTAGGGTTCTTAACACCCTTTATATAGGTTGAAACTAGGGTTTACCTCTGTTTTGTTACCCTTGTCTAGAGTTCCTTGGAGAATGTCTTTGTGCCATTATCGTGTAATCTTAGCGTATCTGGCACATCAACTTCCCTTAACTGGAGTGCAACGAATAACAGAGTGGCCGCTTAGGTACCAACTTGTGCACCTAATATCCAACACCATCTGTTTTGTGGGTGCCCTAAGTATCCACGTGCCATGCATGCAAATTCCCTGGAAACCCTAATTCTAATGGGCCCTTACGCCTCCTAGGATTATCCATGGTGTTGCGCCTTCATGCGTCATACACACCACGTGCATGGATCCCTCGTGACTTAGGCTTCCACATATCTCTTGTCTTTAACTGTTATCTTAACGAAATTCTAGGGCCCACCTTACGGGGACTTCCACTACATCCTGACGGCCGATGTCCGATCTTCTCCCTCTACGGGCGAGGTCCGATATCAATCTCCAACATCGGGCTTAGGATAGCAACTTCAAAGACTGACCAACTCCCGGGTATATGTCTGGGGCCTACTTCACGTGGCTCCCTTCCATTACCAAGTATCGGTGTGCGATGTCTAAGGTCAGCCTCTGAGTCGATGACCGAGGACTGGTCGGGACATTTGGAATAAACACTGACATGCCACTATAAATATACATGTTAGATTTGTTAGAATTTGCAACGATCAGGAGCTTAGTATAAATATAATTCATTTTTTATGATGTAAGTATCTTTATCTATATTTTAATTTACTTTATGTTAAATTATTATTGATTATGCTTTAACTAATAACTTGTAGGTATTTGTCTGGAGTTTCTATCAATGACGGGAATAAAGATGTCTATGGATTCTTGGATCGCTTGTATATTAATCTGATTAGAAGAAAGAAATCTGAAACCCATTCATACATCACTAACACTCTGAAAAAAAAGGGAAAACAAATTTATCTATTGATGTGAGTTGATTTTAGATTGTTCCATTTTAGAGGTGACATTTTACTTATGATTCAGATTTTTGAACAATGATATGGTGAGGCCTAGGGATGATCCCCACTGGACACAAACTTAATCAAGTGGTTAAGTAAGTGTGAATGTTCACTTCCAAAGGCAAAAAGGAAAATCACATAATAAGGTGACAATGATGCATAGTGCGGAAATTAAAAGACATGAAAGTAAACACAATAACATGATGGAAACCAAATTGGAAAATGAAGCAAAACCAAATATAGGAAGCACAAATGAAAGTGGCGTATAGGAATAGTAGGAAGGATGAAATAAATAAAGCTTATGGTGGGAATTGGCAATAGACAAGCCACTTGGAGTATGGTTTCTCCAAGATGAGTGTAGAAGGATCGCCACTTGAGAGCTCTCAAGTCACTCAAGATAAGACCTAAAGTTAGAGAACCAAGCCTCACACAATTTGTGCAGAGTTTTTCTTTTATATTCAAAATCAACATGAAAATAAAAGGAATAAGGCACCCTATTTATAGGATATGGTGCCTTGGTAAACAAAAAGCAAGGGTAGGATGGGAAACACTAAAAAGGGGCAGCCTTAGGCGTTGACTAAATCAATGTCGCACTCTAAGTCTTATTCTTCTAGAAGATAGGTCAAAATGTTACCCTAAAAGGCTATGCTCAAGCTAAAGTGATAAGCACACTCCCTATTATGCTAAAGGAAACCTACTCTACTGAGATTAAAAATAAAGACACTAGCTAATGCTCAACTCCCAAGGCATATGTTCTACTCCTCGTGATCCTCTTGGGAAGGCTAGGCATTGAAGCATTGGCTAGAGGTAAATCCTGACCTAGCCTTGTGTCTTTAGTCATGCTCTGAGTCATCTTCCTGGAAGGTTGGGCTTGGTATATGGGCACACCATCTTCTAGGTCCTCATCATATATGCCCTTATATTAATGAGTAAGTTTTAAACATTTACTAACTCTTTTCATGGATGATATATGGGTCATTGGCACTTGTCTTATCCACAGTTGATAAGACTGTTGTGTGGTTTTTTTCCTTACTCAAGAAGCCATCCACACATCTAAAGAATATGATTGATGTGTAATTACGCTATAAACTTAACTGCGTATGTCACTTAAACATCTACTAATGTGGGATTTTTGTATTAATTAGTTCATAGCGTGGATATAACATCCTCAAAGGTCAATCCAATTCAAATAATCAAAATCTGAAGTTGATGACACTAAAGGTTTGTAATTTTTGTCTTTCTCTTTACATTTTTTTTTATCAATATTAACTTTTAATTTCTATTTTATTATAGTGTAATAGACAACCGGGAGACTATGAGTGTGGCTATTATATTATGCAATGGGTGGTTACCATTGTAGGACTATGCAGTAAAAGTGATTGGGACCAGTTATATTTAAATTATTTTTATAATTATTTAATATATATATATATATATCTTAACACTACTTAATGTGAACCTTATTTTGTAATACAGTTCTTTACGGATGAGAGCCCACTCCCTCTGCCCGCCATAGAATATGTGAGAAATGTTTGGGACACATTTCCTTAATTTCTATAACTCTAGGATAACTAATCAATAGTATAGGAATTAGGTAGATAGATAGATAGATATGAATATGTTATTAGTGTTTGTAATACATTTTTATCAATATATATAAATTGATTCTCTGAATTTATGTATTTTTCTGACTGGGTTTTAATTTAACAGGTCAATTTAGATGAGAATTAGCATTAAACAAAATAAACTAAAAAAAATTCCCATATAAAACAGCGGTTATGGTAAAATCCGCCATTTTATAGCTTTCCGGAGGGTGTACAATGACGACTTCTACCATAGCCATCGTTTTAGGGAACCATGTGTATTGAGATTAGGGAAGGTATAAAACGACGACTTTTACCATAGCCTTCGTTTTATACCTCATGCATGTATTATATATACAAGTTATGGGGAAGTATAAAACGACGGTTTTTACCATAGCTGTCAGAAAGTCACTATTTTAAAGCTAAAATGACCTTTAATTTTCACCTTTTTTACACCAGTGTTATGGACTAAGAACCTGAACCCACCCTAAAGTAGTCCTACACCATATGGTCATTGCTTTATGACTAGGACCCTTTGTGGATAGTTTATTCCAAAACCCTGCCTCTGACTCAGATGAATTGTGAACATGAGTTGTGAAGTTTGTGCAATTAGAATAATTGAAAGATTTCATAAACAAAGCCCAAGTTTAAATCGTGGTGTCAGAGAAAATCAACTTGATAAGGATACACTGGAACAACATCCTCTTGTTATGCGACCTCGAGAGCGGAGAGCCCCCAAGTTCCTTCATTACAGACCATTGAACACTGAAAAATCTTGTGTTATGGAAGAAGTCCTCAATGTTGAGCTTATAACTACACCAAGAAAGGTTTACATACCCCCAAACACGAACACCAACAAACAATTTCGATATCATTGCAACATTGGCACAATACTTAGGAATGTATTGCATTGGAGTATAACATTGAGAAGTTGATCCAAATTGGCCACCGATAGAATTTTGTAAGGTGAGAGCAAAGACATAGTGGTGGGACGGATTACCAAGCTAAAAGAAAGGAGAGTCGTGAACGAGAGGAAATACAGCATGAGAACCAATAATCACATCGACATGCTCAACCACCCCTTTGTCGAATGATCAACACCATCATAGGTGGTTTTGTCAGTGAAGGTTGATTGACTTCAACATGAAAGAAACACCTACAAGTAGTGCAATCAATGACTCTGAAAAGATGGATGGCCTCGATCACCTTTACTAATGAAGACTTCAAAGCTATTACCCCTTACAAAACAACCCCATGGTAATCATCGTGGATATTGAAAACTTTTGGTCATGAAAACATTAGTAGACCAAGGTAGCTTGGTTGACATATAGTACTAGAAAATGTTCAAAAATTTGAAAATTTCATCATATGTTATACATCCCTATGATGGTCAAATTATACAACTCTCGAGGGAAAGGGTGGACAAGAAGGATACGGTACAATGTCCTCCTTAGTCAACCATTATGAAATTGTCTCGAAGCTATTCTTTCAACCCTATATTTTGCAATGAAGTCCCTTTAACCATTAGGAGATATAGTTACATTACATGTTGATCAAAGAACGATACGAAAATTTTACAAAGCAAGTATGAAGATAACAATGGTAGTCACAACTAATGACTATCGGATAAGAAAATATGAGACAATGGTAGACACGATCGATCTTGACCCCCGAGTGGCATTATACCCCTACAATTAGGCACTAACGAGCAAAGCACCAATATTGGAGCATCCTTGAGTGAAGAAAATAAAGAAAACGATCTCAAAGACACTTAGAAAAAATGTCGATTTATTTGCATGGACTGTTGCGAACATGTTGTACATCTCGACATCATCAACCAAAAAATCTTTGTTTATAAAGAAGTCTGATTGGTGTTGCAGAAAAATATTAAATTAGGGGAGGAGAAAAGATGCAAATGAAGAGGCGAGTAAGCTTTTTAATGTCGGTTCATTCAAGAAGTTTGCTAAACCACTATTTTAGCGAATGTGGTATTAGTAAGGAAAGGCATCAAGAAGATAAACATGTACACAAATTACACAAATCTGAATTGGGAATGTTCCAAAGATGCCTTACCTATTGCCAAGTATAGACTGACTGCTCAACAGTTCAATCGTCCATAGCATCTAAAGCTTCTTGGATGTGTACTCAAGCTACAACCAAATATGAATGCACCCGTAAGATAGAGACAAGATTGTTGAAGACTGAAGACTCTTCACATCTTGGCAAAGAGTGTGTTTGATGAAGCAAATCGTTTTGAAGATTATTGTATTGTAATTCATGTTTTCTTGTAGATTAGAGGTTGTTTAAATATGTCTTTTGCACTGTGATCTACCTCATACCTCATAACCATTGTGATGAGCTTAAGCACAAGGGTATCCTACAAAGTTTTCTCAAATCTGTTTTAAGTTTTTCAAAACTAGTTTACTGCACACACAAAAATTTGTTGTTTTATAAAACAATAGATTCTTTTTGGGTTCCTACACCATATCAAATTTTACCTACACCCTATCAATTTTTTAAAATTCCAAAATTATCCTTATTATGGATTTAAAAATCTGAAATAGTTAATAAATTTCAAAAAATAAAAAAATAAATTTTGGACAAAAAAAATTCAGAACGCAATTAAAAAATGCATTCTAGAGAAAAAAAATCCATAATTCAAAAATGTGTTCTGGATATCGAAATTAGGAATATTTCTGGATAAAAGGTTTTGAAAGTAATTTTTATTTATACCATCCTTTTGTGTAAGGTTATTTTCGTCATTTAGGAAGGGTATTTTTGTCATTTTAATAATAGATCATGTGCATGTTGGAATTGATATGGTGCAAGGAGAAATTTCCTTCTTTTTTACTGGTGCAAATCTTATAAGCCTTTTCAAATTTCTGTTTTGGGACCAAAATCAGTTGAGCTCTTTGTTACCATTATAAACTAATCTGAAAGTGGTTATGTAACTACTAGTTGTATTTTCAAAAAACAATATGTTTATTTAGACTTCAATTTGTTATTTTTATAACAATTTTTAACTATCTTTTAGAAAACCGTTTTGATCTAAAAGCTATAAAAGGATAAGAGTATTTCATATCAAAAGGGACTCAGAAATCACATTTTCGAACACAGTTTAAACTGCTTTCAGTGAAAGTTTGGAATCCTTTTTGGTTTTGAAAGTTTTTCTCAAAAACCTCAAGTGTGCTTGTGTTGGTGACTTTTGGTTAGAGATATCAGGTTTTGTCACAGTGGTGTTGCAGAATGTCAGTTTTGTTTTGGTTTTTTGCATCTTCAATTCAGGTGTTTTCATTTTTATAACTTTCTTTTGCAAGGGTGTTTGTAATTTCACTTCTTGATAGGGTTTCCTAAAGTATGGGTGCTGCTGAAATAAAGTTTTTCAGCATTGTGTTCTTTGTTCTTGGAGGGTTCAAGAACCAAGAAGGTTTTGTAAAAGATTGATTTTTTTTAGTTGAATTCACCTTGGGGTAAGGTGAAACTGGATGTAACTCTTCTTGAGTGAACCAGTATAAAACTATGTCTCTCTCTCTCTCTCTCTTAATCTCTACAAGCAATTCTGGAAAATCTGATATACTACGATAAAATCAATCTGTTGATTTTAAATTGAATATGTTATTTTTCATATCTGGGCTGATTTGAATATTGTTCATCAAGATTTTGGAAAGTTTATTGTTTGTTTAAAGATCACTGAATCTGTGAATACTAAGAGGATAGAACAAGTAATAAGATCTTCTAAATAATTGATTTATGGATTCAGTTTCTTTTCAATACAGATTTTAATGTTTTGAAGTTGGAATTTTGTGTTCAGAATCTTTATAACTACTTTTGTTGTAGTTGATTGAATTGCACATGATCTGATTTTGTAAAGTTGAAAATTAAATCCATTGATTCTAAAATCAATTTGTTTAAGTTTTTGGAAGTGCTTGTGTAATCAGAAAATTAATTTTGTTTTACTCTGAATCAATCTGTTCTTTTTGTCAAGATTTATGAAAATAATATTCTTTGCAAAAAGAATGTGAAAGAAGTCCACAAATTTTTGAGAAGACTAACGTCCCTTTCACAATTTATGTCAATGTTGGTCGAGAGGACAAAATTGATAATTCGCTTGATGAAGAAAACAATGAGGTTTAGATGCGATTACACATGTACAAAAGTGTTTTTAGATATCAAAAAATTATTATCTTCTCTTCCCATTCTTTACAAACACTTCATTAAAGAACCAATTTTGGTGTACTTACTAGTATTCGAAAAATCCATAAAGGTAATTCTAGTCCAAGAAATTGACGGAGAGCAAAAATTGATATACTTCATCAATAGAAGGCTCCAAGATATTGAGACCTATAGATGATCGAGAAGATTACCCTAGCTGATGGAAAACACTCATCTTCTAGTAGTGATCTTTGTAATTTCTATTTTGGATGGATGATGAAGGATATTTGAGGAGCGGAAGCATTAAAGAAACTAAATAGGAATTTCCATGGATTGAAGTGGAGTTAGGAATTTGTGAGAGTGAGAGGTGAGGCCAACTCAGTAGGAAATAGTCTAAGCTAAGTCTTGAAGGAGACTAACCTAGGAAGAACTTATGAAAAAGAGATGTTCATTCCTATTTATAGGAGACTTGGATGTCTAAAATAAGAATTTTAACCTAAAAACTCTCCATTGGCAAGGTGGCAAGTGACATTAGATGCTCCATGCTAAGAATCATCTCAAATGAGAGGTTGACAAATGTCACCTCTTAATTGGTGGGGATCCTCTCCATTAAGGAATAGCCATGTGGACATTCATGTTTCCCATGCCACACCCATGTTTCCCATGCCAGGTGGTGAGTCACTTTACAATACGCACCTACTCTACTATTAGCCCAAATACAAGTCCTAAAATTAAATCAAAGCCCAATACACGACCCAAAAAAAAATCCTAAACTAATTTATACAATTATTTAAATGAAAACATGAACCTAAAAGATATTGACTAGGTCTTGCTAAAGTCAGCTGAGTTTCAGTCTTCTTGTAGTCCTCTAACCAAGGCTCTAGTATTCTTTCATGGTGTTGAGGTCTTCTCTGATATGCTCTATAAATTCCTTCCTCGTAGAGATGTCATCTTTATTAGGCCTACGAAATATAGAAAAAAGTTCAATTAGGCCCATTTATGCTAATAAGTCTATGAATAAAGTTCTAAGTATTTATCCTCCTTATTTTGTGGATGTTATGGCTGGACGGTTTCCATCACTAGCATTGGTGACAAGTGCTCAAAGATTGCAAGCATACTTCAAAAAATTATTCTGTAAGTTCAAACTAACTACCTTGTACATAAAATCTTATCAAAACCTGACTCAGTCGGGCGAATGATAGGATGGGTTGTAGAAATTTGAAAATATGGTCTAAAATACGAAACGAGGGGACCGATTAAGTTGTAATGTTTAGCCAACTTCGTAAGCAAAATAAGCCTTGAAGTAGAACCCCAATAAAAAATTTGGACCTACGTGTAGATGGTTCGTCAAACAAGCAAAGGAGTTGAGCACGAATTGCCCTTGAAAGCCCCAATGGAATGATTCTCGAACAATCGCTAAGTTTTGAGAATAATCAAGTTGAGTATGAGTTAGTCATTGTTGACCTAATTCTCTCCCGAGATATGGGCACAACCAAAATCTTATGTAGAATTGATTCCCAATCAATTGTGGGACATATAACTGAGAATTTTAAGTTACTACCATAAGGTGATTAAGATGATGGAAAACTTTGAAGAATCTAAAAAAATTATTACATACACAGGGGAGATAACATGAGAGACGACTTTCTCACAAAATTGGCTAGTACCAAGAAAAAATGATAACATAGATATATCTTACAACAACACATTAAGGTACTTAGTGCGAAATAAGTCGATTTGTATCCAGTCGAAGAAGGTGATAGTTAGATCTCTCCCATTCTTAAATTCATTAGAACTAGAGAGTGCAAGGAAGGTAAATAAAGAGTTGTGAGGAAGACAGCCTTGTGATTCATCTTAACCAGAGACGAGTTGTTCAAAAGAGGATACAACCAACCTCTACTTAAGTGTCTCATAAAGTACCAAGCAATGTATGTTTTAGAAGAATTACACGAGGAGGTACGTGATTTTCATTCTAGAGAATGGACTAGCAACTAGCTGACAATACAAAATGACTACGTCGAGTATGAAAAAAATTGCATTAACGATAAGTAATTTGAAATTATTAAGCTATCTGTAACTTTTACCTATTATTACTTTCCTAACAAATGTAGTGTAAACAAGTGGACGATTATACTAGATTTGGGATATATGATTGCTAATAGATACAATGTTGTATTAGTGTGTTTATCATGAAGAAAAATATGACAACATTTCCATTACGAAGTAAATCTCCCATAGATGTTAGTCTACGTCAACTCATATGTATTGGACATGTGTATGATTCACATTTTGTTCAAGTATTTTCAAATATATGTGGTCATCTTTTACATCTCTAATTGCAAATATTATTGATTATATTATACATTTAAAACTTGCTCATGTGAAAATGCATGATAATTATCCCATACCAGTTATAGACCTTTTTTAGTCTACACACTGTTACTCAAAGGTTAAGTTATGGTAATCATTTCATGTTATAGTCGGATGCAAGTATTTGCACAATTGTTAGGAGTTACACCCACATATGTCAGTCTTGAAAATGATTGACTTGATTATTGATTTGAGAAAATTTTAGTTGAAAACATGTTGCAATTTACAGCCTACTGCTATTATAATACATTAATACGAAGCCAAAACAAACAATTTTGACAAACGATAACAAGTTACATAAAGTAAGAACATAACACAATTTTTAATTTAAACAAAAAACATCATTAAAATGATTTTATGTTCGCGTACAATTTTTCCTTAAAGTTAACTATTGGGCCTATCTCGCCTCCCGCATACAACATGTGGATGCCTAATATGAATGACCCCCTCATCCGACACTTTACAGGGTAAATGAAGTGTGTTCTAGGTTCTCTTTCATGCTAAAGTGCCTTGAGAAACATGTACACAATCAATTATTCTCTACAATACGTTAGTGATCCTCTTGAATATACCTTGCAATCATCCAAAAGAAATTTGTTAGTGAATATATTAAAATAAATAACCATGGTAAATAAAGAATAGATATACAATAACATAATAACTTATCAGACAAGCATGATCCTACTAAAACACATGTTTTTTTGTCTCTGTGATCTAGACTAGAGGGTGACGATATGGTAATACAGTTAGTCAATCTTCCTCTGGCCCACAGAGTTGTATGGGTGTGAAAAAATTTGAACCACTGCATGCATCTTACTGGATACACATATGCATGTGTAGTTAGTGTCACACTCGTAACAAGATGGCTAACAAAGTGCAACCACTTGTCATCTATAACCACGCCAACACCACCTTCAAATGACATCGAAGATTGAGGAATCGCCTGGTCGCACCCATATTAGTGCATGACACACTTTTGGAAAATGGTGATGTGCACGTACCCAGACATAGGTATTCGCAGAACATGGATATCAACTCAAATGACCTACTGGGATGATGGTATTTATAAGGACTCCAAATAACCCTAACATGGATCACATTGTCCAACTGCACCTACACCACGACAACAATGCATATATGTCGTCTAGTGACATATCATTGTGTCCTTAGATGAACCTCCTGATAAGTGAGATTCATATCCCTTCTTCTCATCCCTGGAAAATGTTCATATATACATGTATGTTACAATTTAAAAACAACATTATTCATACATTCATATGAAAACAAATATAACTTTTACAAGTTATGTATACTATCTACTTGTAAAAGTGTTGCAGAAACGCTCAACTGCTTTGTCTGAGCAAAGCAAACATCCCTTAAGTTGTCATACATGTGGGTCAGTTTGGTATCTCCTCATGAGTAACCAGTACACACCATAAATTTCTAAACAATTGCAAGTACAACATGCCAATTAATGTCACACTTTTGTCAACAAATATTGTGCATCCCACAAAATGCAACAAATAAGCCCTCGCAGCATGGTCCCAAATCTAGTGGATGCAACACTCCTTATATACTTCTCAAAGCCAACTAAGTCTCATGTGTACACCATGATAGTGCTTCATCTCCTAGCAATTTAACCAGTGTTATTGTACTTGCAATGAAATCCAAAATCATATAAGGTGGAAAGTTTTGTTATCTCAGTGTCACCTTTCCATAAAGGTTGAGATCAACCTCTTATCGGTTGTCTCATAGTTAATGCTACAAAATGTCAACAACCCAAAGTTAAGAACTACAGTCTCAAACTGCTAATAAGGGATCTCAAGTTTACTTAACTTTTGACCATGGGAGACAAACTTCAGTTTTCCTCAATTCTAACACAAAAACTATGGATGTTTGTAAGTATAAATAATACCACATTACCAAATATCATAATTAATTCCAACTTTTATTTCTTATCTCGCCTTCCCTCGGTATTAATGCAACATTACGAGAAAAAATTCATTAGTAAAGACCTATCAAAAAGCCCTCCAAGGAATTTGTTCTAGTCATCATGTCCTTTTGCAGATGTATCCATCACATCAACACTACTTGTTGATCAAGGATGATCTTGAAGCTTTGATGTCTCCAAATCCATGGTGTTTGATGAAAGGCTGAAGTTGTTGTGTGTGTGGGTGGGTTTTGGGTAGAATGAAGTGTAATCCACTCTTTGTTTGAATCTAAAATAGTTTGGAATCAAAACCTTTTTGAAAAATATTGTTTTATGAAGAAGTGGAAAAACAACCTGTTGTTTTGTCGTTTCAATCGATTTTTTATCACTTAGAAGTTTTTGAAAAAGGTTTGAAGCTGTTTGACTTGGTTTGAATTACCAATTTTGGAAGGTACGTATGAAGATCTTTGTTGAATCTCTTGATAAAGTAATATGGGATGCAATTGAAAATGGCTCTTTTATTCCTAAGTTTGAAAAGGATGGTGTTTCTATTGAAAAGCCTTGGTCCCAATGGACTGATGCAAAAAACAAAAGAGCAAAATTTGATTGTATTGCAAAAAATATTATCACCTCTGACTGAAATTCTGATGAGTTTTTCAAGGTCTCTCAATGCGAATCTTCTAAGGAAATGTGGGGTACTCTAAAGGTAACTCATGAAGGAACGAACGATGTAAAAAGGGCAAGGAAGCATACTCTAATCCAAGAGTATGATATTTTCAGAATGCTCAAAGGAGAATCAATTACGGATGTGCAAAAGCAGTTCACTCACATTGTCAATCATCTCATCAGTCTTGGAAAGGTTTTTGACAAAGAAGAGTTGAATATCAAGATTCTCAAATGTCTTGATAGATCTTGGCAACTTATAGTCACGGTTATCTCAAAATCAAGGGACTTGACATCTTTGACTACAACCTCCTTGTTTGGAAAGCTTAGGGAGCATGAGTTGGAGATGAATAGACTCAACATTCAAGAGAGTAAAGATAAGTATGTAAGAAACATTGCCTTGAAAACATCCAAGCATAAGAACAATCAAGTTTCAAGTGATGAGAGTGAAGGAGAAACTCTTAGTTTGCTGTCGAAAAAGTTCAACAAATTCTTGAAGAAGAACCGCAACAAAGACTCCAATAAAGAAAGGTATGGCAACAGGAAAACTAGTGATTCTAATGCTAAAAATTATACTTGTTATGGTTGTGGAGAGTTGGGGAACATAAAGGCTGAATGCCCAAATAAAGAGAAGAAGTTAGGCAAGAAGGAAAAGAAAGCAAAATCAAAAAGAGCCTACATTACTTGGGATGAAAATGATGTCTCTTCATCTAGTTCCTCATCAAGTGAAGATGAAGAAGTTAATCTGTGTTTGGTGGCCAAGGAAGAGCATGATGCAAGTAGTGTAAGTTCTTGTACTTCTTTAAATGCTGAAAATTATAGTCTACTTCTTCAAGCTTTTAAAGAAACACATGAGGAAGCTAATCGTTTGGCACTCTTAAATAAGCGATTGAAAGGGCTGAATAACTGGCTTGAAAACAGAGTCAAGGCACTGGAAAAAGAGTTGGAGAATTCAAAAACTGATTTTGAAAATCTAGAAATGCTTTACAAAAACTCTTCTTGCAAGTGTGACTCTCTTGTTTGTGAAAATTGTGAATCTCTTGAAAAGAAGGTTCATTACCTTGTGAAAGTTGGATAGGCTTTCAGATGGGTAAATCCAACTTTGAGAATGTTTTGGCATCTCAAAATTGTGTTTTTGGAAAAGCAGGTTTAGGTTTTAATCCACAGTTTAGGCTCCTGCTTTAAATGTTTTTAATAGCTTTTCGAGTATTTAAAAGAGGTTGTTATACTCTCTTAAAGTTTGATAACAGCTTTGAGACATTTGTGAAAGTGTGAAAACAGATTTGAGTTTTCAAGATTTGCATTCAAGCTTTTGGGTTTTCTCAAAGAAGTGGAATATGATTGTTGTAATCTTTTGATTTGATCTTCATCAGGTGTAATCCTTTCTGAATCTATTGTATTTCTGAATACTGGTGTGTTAATGCAGAATCAAAGAGTGTTCTGATTTTTGTGGTGTTTGTGTGCCAGAGGAAGTGTGTGACTTAAGGTGTTCAAGGTCACTTCTTTGGTTGTGTGTTTGTAATCTGGATTTTGATTGCATAGTAGATACCCAGTGGTTTCTGGGGACCGGGTGTAGCTCTTGGGATAAGAGTGAACCAGTATAAATTGCTTGTGTAAGGATGTGTGTGACTTGAGGTGTACCGACCAGTCCTCGGGCATCGTTGACCGCTAGTAAGGTAGGGGCCATGTAAGGCGGGGTCCCACGAACAGTGTGGGCCAGTGTCCCGTGAGGCACATGCGCTAAGGAATTGAAGTGTCGTCAGACACCGGTCACCAGGATGTACCGATGTACCACTGAGCAGTGTAGAGAGGTCGGACATCGGGACCCGAACAGCAGAGCTGAGCCACGAGAGGTGGATCCCAGATACATACCAATTATCAGTAAGGGAGAAGCCTAGGTCACGAGTGTCCATGCGTGTGGAGTGGATGACGCGTTCAGGCGTAACACAAGTATAGAGCCACTGGAAAGATACAATCCGGGAGGGTCACGTTCCAGGGGTGAGCTGCATGCATGACACGTGAGCAGCTAGGGCGCTCTCAAGACGGGTGACCCCAGAGACCAAGTGCACGAGGAGGCATCCAGGTGGTCACCCCATCAGAGGTTGCACTCCAGTTAGGGAACCCCACACGCTAGGTTATCCTAAGAGTGGGTAACTGTGGCGTTGGGGCCCACCCCCTCAGGAAGCCCATTTTGGGTAATGGAAATAGCGGAAACCATAGTTTTAGTCTATATAAAGGGAAGTAACAAACTTAGCAAGGTACGTTATTCATTTGCACCGCTTAACAAACATAGTCACAATTTACATAAATAGTTTTGGTGTTTCCTAGCCCTAAGACTGACTCAAGCGTCGAAGTGCAAACGACCTCTAGGGAGCCCTTTGTCTTTGTGTTTCAAGTGTTCAATCGAAAGAATAACACGTATGAATTAAGGGACTCTTGGGCGTGAGACTCTCGTAGACGCACAAAGGTGTTTCCGGTCAACCGGCGGGAACATTTGGCGCCCACCATGGGGCACGACACAAAACATTATCCCACCAGCAAGAACTAGAAAGATGAGAAGTACGAGGCAAGGACCTGTTGCACCAAACGGAAGCGAAAGCCTCACCTTGCAACAAGTTATGGAAACGATGCAAGCCCTTCAAGAGGAAGTGGTTGCGTCAAGAGCAAACCAAGAACACATCCAGGCTGATTTGGCGGCGTTCGGGCAACGAACGAAGAACTGCGCCTTTCGACTGAGGAATTGCGCAGGGATCTGCAAAACCAGGCAGGCGGACGTGAGGAAAGAGATCGAGAACTTGCGACGCCACCCAGGGAGTTTCCGATGCCGTTCTCGCAAGAAATCATGGATGTCGTGATACCAGCCACGTTCGTAGGGCCCAAAGTTACCTTCACTGGTACAGAAGGCCCGGAGGCCCATCTCACGACTTTCCACACACAAATGATGTTGGATGGGGGCTCCGACGCGATGAGATGCAAACTGTTCATGAGCACTCTGGTGGGAACAGCGATGGATTGGTTCATCAGCCTCCCTGATGGCCACGTAACGTCATTCCCACAACTCACCAAGCTATTCAGAGCGTAGTACAACGCGAATCCCCCCCACCCCCCCCCCACCCATCTCTTATGATTTTTTTGACATAAGACAGTATCAGGGGGAGTCCCTGAAAGAGTTCCTTCACCGTTTCAGAGCACAGGTGGTGAGGTTGAATCTCAAGGACAAAACGATGATGGTGCATGCGTTCAGAAAGGGCAATATGCCAGGCCCCTTCAGTGAATTGCTTATCAGAACCCACCCTAAGACCTTCGCCGAGATAAGGTGTCACGCGGTGGCTCATATTGCGGCAGAAGGGGATGTTAACGAGAAGCGCACGTGTGTGGTTCCCAGACGCCCGCGTGCATCAGGTCGACCTCAACCCTTAAGGGTGCATGAGGCAACGACAGAGAATAAGACTCCCGCAAAGAACCAGCCCTATCAACCAAGGAAGCCTCAAACCAGGGGGCGTGAGAGGGAGAACGTACCACCAAGGCACGACTTCGTGGTAGAGTTGAAGGATCTCATCGCTATCCCCAACAAAGCGGAGAGGCTGAAGGTACCCCCCCAAGACCGACAAGAAGCTCGGGCCCAACAAGAACGCCTGATGTGAGTTCCACTAAGCATTCGGCCACCCCATACGCAATTGTTTGGCACTAGGGTACCAACTAGATGAGAACGGTTTCCTGAGTGATTACTTGAAGGAAAAGCAGGATGCCGAGGACGTGGTGGTGACAGGGGGTGGCCAGGGGCATGAAATCCCCGTGCATGGTGAGATTCACACCATCACGGGAGGTTTCTCGAGAGAAGGTTGCACCGCTTCTTAGCGGAAGAGGAACGCACGAGTGGTGATGTCGGTAGAAGCACAAAGATTCGACGATGCTTTTGATGTCGACCTTGTCTTCACCAAGGCTGACCTCCAAGACGTTGTTCCCCATCATAACGAACCGATGGTGATCTCAGTAGTAACCGTGGGAAGGAAGGTGCATCGTGTACTAGTGGATCTAGGAAGCTCGGCAGACATAATGTTCTGGACGACTTTCAATAAGCTGTAATTGTCTCCTGACATGCTAAGGCCCTATACTAGATGGTTGTACGGTTTCGCGGGAGACAAGGTGGAGGTGCGTGGACACTTAGAGTTGAGGACAACCTTCACGGATGGTACCACGTCCCGTACAGAGAACATCAGGTATCTCGTTGTCAATGCCTCATCCGCTTATAACATGTTGTTGGGTAGACCTACGCAGAATAGGTTGGGGGCGGTGTCGTCAAAGAGGCACATGAAGATGAAGCTTCCTGACTTGGCAGGAAAGGTGATTACCATCAAGTCAGACCAGAAGGAGGCCAAGAGATGTTACGAGAATAGCCTCAAAGCGAAGAGAGGGGTATGCATGGTCACTACGCGTCCACCGCACTCAGAGGAGGTCGCCCAGCCCGAGGTCAAATGCACTAAAGCCGCTCGGGCAGAAGCAGAGATTGCCCGCGCAAAGATTGCGTGGGAGAGCCGACCTGAGCCGGTTGACGATGCAGGGGAAAGAGAGATTGGAGGAAAGGTCTCCAAGCTTGGCAACACCCTCGACCAAACGGCGCAGGATCGAAGGGTCAAGGTTAGACCTGTCCACTAGAGGGTAAAGGAATGACACCTAACTGACTTAGAAGATCTATTTGAAAAGATAGTTGAGTACAGGCTGAAATCGGACCCCGAGAAGCGTGTGTCCGGAGTAGAAGCAGGGAAGTTTCTGGGTTTCTTGCTCACTGAGCGTGGTATGAAAGTAAATCCAAAAAGGTGCGCACTGACGAGGCGCATGTCTATCTTGTCTAGATTTGCATCAGTCGGAGGAAGGGCAGTCTCCCTTACCAAGAGGGTAAAGAGGTGTTCATCAAGTTGAAAGAGTACTTAGCCAACCCTCCAGTCCTATGCAAACCGCAGCCAAGCACGCCACTTAGTTTGTATTTACCGGTTATCGATCAGGCGATCAGTTCAGTCCTTGTTCAAGAACAGGACCAGTTTCAAAAACTCATATGCAAGGACCTGAGGAAAGATACCAAGTACTGGAGAAGGTGGCCCCGTTGGTCTCACATCAACTCTCCCCCATATGGACAGGTTCTTTTAGAGTAACAGAGGTCCTCGGGAACAAAGCATGCAGACTTGAGACGCTGAAAGAAGGAGCAATTCCTCGCACATGGAATGCGACCAACTTCAAGTTTTATTTCAGCTAAGCAATAACACTATACATTTTATTAGGGGTCGCTCTTTTTCCCTTATAAGGGTTTTTTAATGAGGTCACCCAATAAATTTCGATTGAAATGTTTTCTCGAGTTTGTACAATGCAGTTAAGAACTTGTTTTCCTTGCGTTAGAGGTCTCGTGAGTGGAAAGGTAGGTTCGTAGAGGACACATCCCCTTTCGAGTGAGAACGCCAAGGTTGAACGAAATAGTTCACCAGATAAATCCTCCTCGCCCTTAAGCGAAGCTGAGGTCAATTAAGAACTTGTTTTCCTTGCGTTAGAGGTCTCGTGAGTGGAAAGGTAGGTTCGTAGAGAACACCTCCCATTTCGAGTGAGAACGCCAAGGTTGAACGAAATAGTTCACCAGATAAATCCTTCTCGCCCTTGAGCGAAGCTGAGGTCAGTCAAGGAATTGTTTCCCTTGCGTTCGAAATCTCGTGAGTGGAAAGGTAGGTTCGTCAAGAACACCTCCCCTCTTCGAATGAGAACGCCAAGATTGAACGGCCTAGTTCACAGTTAAACCCCCCTCGTACAACAAGGGCAGGGTACCAAAAGGCGCTAGTAGAAGCATCGCGGTGCCAGGCACCACGGGGTAACAGTTGAGTAAGATAAAAGGGCGGTATTTAGTCAAATCAAGATTAAGGGACTTGAAGCAGCTAAACATCCGAAAAAGTAAGTTACAAGCGGACAAAATAAACTGTTCATTTGGCAACCAATAACAAGCTAAAAGGGAGAAATCCTTGGAACGATTCGCCCATTTACAACACAGTTTGATGCTGCAAAGGGTGAGGCATCCATCTCGGGGTGCGCGCAGGCAACCTGAGCAAGGGCGTCCTCGAACCCCACGTCATAAGCATCAATAGCTTCCCCGGTCAGCTCAGCCTCGGCTTCTTCGAACCTCTTGGCCTGTTGGAGGAGCTTGGCCTCAACACGACCCAATTGCACTTCTCGATTGGTGGATCTTCCTTACCCTTGGCCTCTACCAATGCCACCCTCGCCTCAGTCCTAGTTATGAGGGCACTGGATTGAGCAAGAAAAGCCCCAAAGTGGAGACACAGCCTTTCCCTCGCAGCGGTCTCATCCGAGTCCACCGTCACCTCTACTTAGAAGCCTTTGAGGGCATGTTGCAGAACAGCGGGCAGTTCGGGGGCAGATGGGGCTGCAGAGGAGCTCGTCCCACCGTCTTCAAGTGTGAAAAGGTCAGGGGACGAAGGAGCGCTTGGCGTTTGCTCTCGCGGCGATGCCGGGCAACCAGCAGTGGAGGAATGGGAGGTCGTCGTCGTCGTAGGCCTAAGCCTTTTAAAGACCGGCCCCTCAGTGGACTACTCATCAGATTCGATCTCCAATACCTTACTCTCGTAAGGAAATGGAGCGGGAGACGCTTGGGGCGGGTGCAACAGTGGCAGAGGCAAGGGTGTGAGGGGTAGAGGTGCTCGCACCCCCAAACATCCCTTGACGGCGAGTAAGGATACCAGCCAGCTTGGCCCGTTTCTCCTCATAAAGAACCATCCCTACGTACAAATTTCGGAATACAAGAGGTTAGGAATCCAGAACACGGGGGAAAACATACGAATATCAAGAGGCAGAGTGTGCAAGCATAACAGTACGATAACAGGCACAACCATGCAAGGCAGGGTGAAGACGATACCAATATAGCCCTTGAGGCCCTCAACATCATACTCATGTTTGATCAGTAGGACAGTGTTGAACACCGCTCCCAAGCTAGTAAGGACCACACAGAACTCGCGATCATGAGGAATCAGTTCCTCGAGAGTCCTGGGTTTCTTGAACACTAACTTTCTCACCCAGTAGAGTGGGAAGTCTACTTGGGGTGGAGGGTTGGAGGTCGTTTTCGTTTGAGCCATGTCTAAGAAATCTAGAAAGGCAACGAAGGTTCAGAAATGGATTATGGTGTAACTCAGCGAAAACTCAGAAAAACCCCACACTCGAAGGAAACCCAGAAGAACAGAGGAACGGAGAGAAAACAGGGAAAGATTAAAAGATAAGTGCGATCAACAGTTAAAGTTCGTAACTTTTGATCAGGTAGGATGAAGGTTCTGAAATTTGTAGGGAAAACACAAGAGCGCTTGAGGAAGAAGACGAAGCAATCAAACGTGTTTCAGAGAATGATGGAATAGTGATTGGACGGGCACGTTTCCGAATACTTAACGTAAACAAAGAAGCGTAAGTGACGTTAAGCCTTGGCTGTTGATCAAAACACGTGTGCGCAGTTAAGGCAGGCTCAGAGAGACGTCACTTTGGCGCACTAATTCACGTCTTGTCATACAGAGCCACGTAGGTCACCAAGGGCAAGAACTTAGTCTCTTCGCTAAAGAAGTTACAGCTTGAGACTGCAGGGCTTGTGTACCGACCAGTCTTCGGGCATTGTTGACCGCTAGTAATGTAGGAGCCATGTAAGGCGGGGTCCCACGAGCAGCGTGGGCCAGTGTCCCGCGAGGCACGTGCGTTAAGGAACCGAAGTGTGGTCAGACACCGGTCACCAGGATGTACCGAACAACAGAGCTGGGCCACGATAGGTGGATCCCAGATATGTACCAGTTATCAGTAAGGGAGAAGCCTAGGTCACGAGTGTCCATGCGTGTAGAGTGGATGACGCGTTCAGGCGTAACACAAGTATAGAGCCACTCGAAAGATACAATCTGGGAGGGTCACGTTCCAGGGGTGAGCTGCATGCATGACACGTGAACAATTAGGGCGCTCTCAAGACGGGTGACCCCAGAGACCAGGTGCACGAGGAGGCATCCAGGTGGTCACCCCATCAGAGGTTGCACTCCAGTTAGGGAAGCCCACACGCTAGGTTATCCTAAGAGTGGGTAACTGTGGCGCTGAGGCCCACCCCCTCAGGAAGCCCATTTTGGGTAATGGAAACAGTGGAAACCCTAGTTTAAGTCTATATAAAGGGAAGTAACAAACTTAGTAAGGTACGTTATTCATTTGTGCCGCTTAACACACACAATTACAGTTTACATAAATAGTTTTGGTGTTTCCTAGCCCTAAGACTGACTCGAGCGTCGGAGTGCAAATGGCCTCTAGGGCTCCCTTTGTCTTTGTGTTTCAGGTGTTCAATCGAAAGAATAGCATGTCTGAATTAAGAGACTCTTGGGCGTGACACTCTCGTACACGCACGAAGGTGTTTTCGGTCAACCGACAGGAACATGAGGTGTTCAAGGTCACTTCTTTGGTGGTGTGTTTGTAATCTGGATTTTGATTGCATAGTAGATACCCAGTGGTTTCTGGGGACTGGATGTAGCTCTTGGGATAAGAGTGAACCAATATAAATTGTTTGTGTGCTTTTCTCTTACGCTAAACTCATTTAAATTATGCTTTTAAGCTGTTTTTAATTCTGCTGATATAAACGATCGGTTGAATCGCAAAAACAACCGGTTGATTTTCTGTTAATCAACTTAAACAGTTTTAATTGATTGCTTTCTGAATTTCTATATCTGTGATTCTGCTTTGAACTTCATTATACCTTCAAAGTTTGCGAAAACCTTTCATAAACAATTCACCTCCGCTCTTGTTTAAGGTCAAATATTCTAACACTACTGTCATGAACAACTTGTTCACGATCTCCTATTAACCAATGGCATAGGTCTCTGTCTACTATCACTTTGAGATGCACCTCATCTTGTCTTACCCATAACTTTGCATATTACATAATTCTTATATAATCAAAAAGAAAATTTAATAAAGTTAAATTTCAAAATAAAAATTACATTTCGAATTGCACAATCCAGAATATATTATCTTATTAAAATATACAATCTGAAATGTACAATTTGAAATGTATTATGTATTTCTAGATTCAAAAATACGTTATGGATGGCACAATCCAAAATATATGTAAATTTTGAAAAATAAATTTTGAACTAAGCAATATAAAATCCTATTGAAATAATCAATCTGAAATAAACATATCAAATGAAAATGAGATACAAAAATCAACCTCTTCAAGAAACGCAACAAGACCGTGGGTGTCTAAGATGACTCTTGATAATGACAAAGAGTTTCGAAAGAAGGTCTAAAACAACAACTCAATGAGGGTCAACGAAATTTAAGTTATATATATATATATTATTAAGGGTAAACTAGTTATTATTGGACCACTCCAAAGGTACGCATTGAATTCATGGAAGTGCAAAAAGATGTGGTCAAAGCAAGACAGATTCTCCCTACACCACATCACTTAAGATTGGAACCCTACATGTCCATGTGAAATTACTATAATACCCTTAATGAAGTGGAAACTAGGTTACATTTAAGTGGACTCAACACTGACCAGCCAAGAACAGTGCGCGTTCATTCTTCTGGACATTGAGACAAGGGGCAAAAATTATATATAATTCTTACACGCACCCAACCAATGTTTTTGAGGCACTGTGGTGGCGAAAGAGTGGAGGCATAGCGAGAAGGCACCGAAGAAGGAGACACGTCACAGAACGGTTAGTTTTCGCGTCTTTTGTGGGTTCCAGATATGTATATCTGTAACTATGTTATATGTTCTGGATGTGTATATCCGGTTTAGTTCTGAATGGTTAAGTCTGGATGAATGTTTTGCTTGATTAGTTTCAGATATTAATATTCGTATGAGTTGCGGATGAGCAAATCCTCATGTAACCCAAAAATACATAAAGATGACCAAGGATGTTATACTTGAAAGGTCATCTCAACAAGCAAATAAAGACTTCATCAATAGAAGAAATGGACAAGGCCCAAAGAATTTAAAGTTCTTCTTATCAGTCTTCTCAAAAGATGAGACCCAAGCCCAATTAATATCTATTTGTAATATCTTTAAAATAGATTCTAAATAGAACATTAGAAGGGAAATAGTAGGAAAGGTCACTTTTATTGAATAAGGAAGTGACTTGGATAAAAGCGACATTTACATTGTCTTTTCATGTACCTTGCCTCTTCATTTACAATGACTTTTCATCTATCTTACCTTTCATGACCGATACTTTATTCCTATATAAAGAGGAGCCTTGCTTTTCTAAACACAAGTGGAATATTGAAATTGAAAAGTGAAGTTACTCTCTTTGTCTTATCTTGTGGGTCTTGGGAATTGATGGCATTTTCATGTGTTCTTCTTGAATCAAAGTAGAAAATAAGGTGCGGAAGCAATGGGTGAGATGATCAAGACCCTCCTAGGAGTTGTGTTGGCCTTGTAGGTGCATGATGAGTATGGTGTTTGAGTGGTTCGGCCAGCTCAAGGGAAAAGGTGAAAGGATTGAAGTTTAGAGCCTAGATTTCTAGGAGAAGTAAAGCTTGTGCACAAAAAATGGCAGCATAACCTTACTCAATTAAACTTGAAAATACAAGGTGTAGGCTCCTCCTTTTATAGGCTAAGGAGGACCATAATGCAACCCTAATGCTAGCCAAATGAAATGTAAATGTGAAGCACATGGGTGCACATGGCACATGGGTGCACAAATGAGCACATGGGGAGGGGTGTGTCTAGTTTTTATGCTCACCCCCTCCATGGTCTTTCTAGAATGTTCACACAAATATGCTTTCTACACCACTCTAATTACTAAGCACCCCTAATGGGCCTTTTATGTAACAATTACAAAGGTCTTCTCTTCCCAAAACCGTAGCTTTGACCCATGTGTATGTGAAGCTAGACGGTCTAGAAGGAATCCTCATCATGGCCTAGACGCTCCTTATGTAGCCGCTCCTCATCATGGCATAGACGCTCCTCTTCATGGGCTAAACGCTCCTTTTTGAGTCTAGACGCTCCTCATCATAGGCTAGACCGTCTAGTCTTGGAGGCTTGGCTTTCATCGTGTGGTGAGCTTGGGCCCTCCTCCATCATCCCCTCCATCTTGAAAAGGATTTGTCCTCAAATCCAAAGCTTTTGCTTTTGAGGGGGCTTGTTGTGGCTGGATGGTGTCCATCATCTCCTCCTTCGGGAAAAGATCTATCCTCAGATTTGCTAACTTGATCTCGGATAGCAGCCTCTTGCTTCGTCAAGGTGTGTCCTCCCGGATCAAATATCAACCTATGAGAATCTTGAAACAAAGCAAAGGAGTTAGAGTGAGTATTTGGAGAACAATTAATTGTGTGAAGTTGCCATCTTTGTTTTTCTCTTGTTTTGGTCAACTTCTCACAATGCTTCCCTTTTGATGGTTGTAGGTGCCTTCTAATCCTCTCATGTTTTCTAAAATTTCCAAAAGTAGTTACTTTTTCCTTAGGCATAATCCCTTTAAGAAATGGTGACAACTTTAAAAAGGCAAGAGGACTATGTTCACATACAACTTCAAATGGAGAGATATGAGTAATCTTGTGGACTACTCCATTGTATGCATGTATAAAAGGAAAAGGATTCTTATCCCAAGAATTGTGGGTGTCCCTCATGATTTCGTGAAGCATAGAAGGGAGAGCTATGTTTTCAAATTTTGGAGCTCTATCCCTTATTTTTGAAAATAAATCATGGAGGCTTGTCACTTTTCTTAAGAAGAGTTTATCCACTTCCATGAAGAAAGAATCAAGACCTTTTGTCGTCCTAGGAAGCTCTAATTTGAAATGTGTGTCTTCCCATGGATCTTTTACAAAAGGTGAAGGAGTATAGAGTTCTTGGGACGTTGCCTTAGGTGTAGTTTGAAAACAAGAGTTATACCTAAAGTAATGTCTTTGAACTTCTTTTCTCATGGGTGACAAAAGTTTTCCTCTTAAAAGCTCTAGAGTTTTATCAACTCTAATTTGACCCATGAGTTCTCCTTCATGAAGAATTTCTATTTTATGTGTGAAGGTAGTCTCGTTGATACAACCTTTGTTCATGGAAATTTCAATTTTTTGCAAAGGTTGTCTCAATAAGACATGACAAGTTTCTTTAGGCACTACTTCACATAAAAAATTGTCTTTGTAGATGCCTATAGATGACTTGACCTTCACTTGGTGATATCTTGGCATGTATGTAAAATAATCTACTATATTTTTATCTATGCAAACCTTTTTTAAGGATTCTTCTTTTTTTTCTAGGCTTGCAAGTGTTCCTTTACAAAAGGTAAGGCTAGGTTGTTCAACAAGAGGTATATTTTCAAATGTATTTTCAACTTTTCCTTCTTGTTGAATGACCTTGTGGGAAGGAACACTCTTCTCCCACGCCTTTTGTTTCCCAAGGTTTTTCTCTTGCTTTTCTATTTTTACATTTTCTTCACTCTCACTAGCTTCTTTTTCTTGGCTACTATTCTCATCTTTGTCCCTTAAGATCATAGATCTTTCATTGAAACATTGAGATGCTAATTGATCATTGCCAAGGTATTCTAAACATGGAATTTCTCTAGCTGGAGTGTGAGAGATATGCTTGGTTAGGTTTTATTGTCTCTCTTTCCTAGCTCTCCTAGGGAATTGTTGATGATATTCATTTTTCCGAAGACTTTCTTCCCCAAGATAATCATGATGTTTAGAGCTAGATGCATGAGAATGTAATTTTTTTGAAAATTGAGACTTCGCATTCTTTGCTTTAGTCAAAACATTAAGTTTAGTCTCACTCTCCAATTGTCTATATGCAATTGATTGCACAGTTTGTGAAACTTCTTTCAAAAGAGTTTTTAAAGATTTTAATTCACTTCCAATAGACTTTGTAGAATGAGAAGAAGAAGACATGGCTAAAGTTTTTGTGTATATAAGTGTTTTACCTTAAGGAAATTTAGGAAAGTCAAAGAAGGTAGTTTTCCAAGTAAGGGAGGTGAGTCACAAAGGACTACTTAAATACCAAGCCTTTGCCTTAGCCAAAAACTATCCCTCAATGTCTTCACACAAAACTTTCTCTTAGTAAACCACTTAGAACACAATTAATTTGAGAAATCAAATTTTCAATGAAAGAAAACAATGCAAGCTACTAATCAACAAACCTAGTCGGTTTAGCACACAAATTAAACAAAATCAAACATGCAAAGCGTAGCTATGAAAGCAAAAGAAAAGCAATTACAAACAAGTAACAATTACTAATCAAGAATGCTATACTATTCGGCCCTAGGTGAGGCTTCTTGGACACTTTGAGCCCTTGAAGACACACTCACCGTCTAAAACGTAATTAAAAAGGTAATTAACAATAAACCAAGTTGCAAAGGAAATAAGAGAACTCCCTTTGTTGATCCTCTTTTGGTTAGTGCACTTCCTTGTTGTCTTTGATTGTTGATCTTCCAAGTGTTTGTAGTGTTTATTTCAAGAATGCTTGTTTCGGCTTTGGCCTTGTCTTCTCCTTAGAATGATGGTCTTTAATTCTCCAATTTCCAGCACCTAGCAAAGGGCTAAACCTTAACCAAATCAAGTTCCATGAACATAAGCACCAAGGGAGAAATTAAATTCCAGCACCCAAAAAGAGAGGTCAAGGAACAAAAGCAAGAAACAAATTTAATTGAAAGAAAACAGTACCACCAAAAGGATTTATAATATGACAACTTAGAAAGAGATTCAAGAAATTAAAGCAAACAATTAAAGGTACTCAAATAAAGGTTGGCACACAAAAAGAATTCCTAAAGAAAAGCACTAGATTAGATGACCAAATAAAAAAAAACAGCACCACTGGAAAATGTTGTGGGCCAGAAAACGTGTTTGTTCCCCGATTTATGCTGATCTTTATTTTTGGAATTTGGCTCTGAAATTTGTTATGCAAGATATTCAGGATCTTATCTAAAATCTGGCTTTGGAATCACTCAAAACGGATGCACCATTTTTTTTTAATAAATTTTGCAAAATTGGTGTTCGGTTATGCCAGCTGGAGCGCTTCAGATTTGCACTCTGATCTTAAAAGATTTATCATTTTTTTTCTGTTGCTTCTTTTGACCTAATTCTTTTTTTTGTCTTTTCTATAACACTTTAAACTTGCATTTTCCAGAAAATCAGAATTTTCCTATGGGTGGAAATATTTTTCTGGGTTAAAACTGCCAAAACAGAGAAGGTGTAAACAGGGGAATCTGAAAACTGGAAACAAAAACAGCAAGATACCAAAGTTTAGACACAATGGAAATTTGTGAAATAGAATTGTGTATGATCTAAACACAATATGAACTCAAACTAAAAATTTAAAAGGCACCAAAGGAGCAAAGAACCGCAGATTCAAGCAAAATAAAGAGACCCAAAATCAAGAAACAAATTAAGCCAAATAAAAGGACTACTATGAATTGTTGACAATATGGATGAACATGACTTGACAAAACATGTATAGATTCAGAAAATTAAAGACTCAAAGCATAATATGAACCAAATAAGGAAAGCAAAAAAAGACTCAAAAGCCTAAAACAAAATAGCAACACAAAGGTGTATGGAATCCTATCACAAATTGCACAAGAACTTGTTCAAGATCAAATGAACAAGAGTGCTTCGGTTGGATCTTCCACAAAGCACACCAAGAACAAATTAAAATGTAAAAAACAGCAAGACAAGTAAGGAAAGTAAATGACAATATGAAATAAAGAAGAACTAAAATTAAAAAGACAAGGAGCTACTCATCTTGAAGAACCAAAGCTCATGATACCAAATGATGGCATTTTCATGTGTTCTTCTTGAATCAAAGTAGAAAATAAGGTGCGGAAGCAATGGGTGAGATGATCAAGACCCTCCTAGGAGTTGTGTTGGCCTTGTAGGTGCATGATGAGTATGGTGTTTGAGTGGTTCGGCCAGCTCAAGGGAAAAGGTGAAAGGATTGAAGTTTAGAGCCTAGATTTCTAGGAGAAGTAAAGCTTGTGCACAAAAAATGGCAGCATAACCTTACTCAATTAAACTTGAAAATACAAGGTGTAGGCTCCTCCTTTTATAGGCTAAGGAGGACCATAATGCAACCCTAATGCTAGCCAAATGAAATGTAAATGTGAAGCACATGGGTGCACATGGCACATGGGTGCACAAATGAGCACATGGGGAGGGGTGTGTCTAGTTTTTATGCTCACCCCCTCCATGGTCTTTCTAGAATGTTCACACAAATATACTTTCTACACCACTCTAATTACTAAGCACCCCTAATGGGCCTTTTATGTAACAATTACAAAGGTCTTCTCTTCCCAAAACCGTAGCTTTGACCCATGTGTATGTGAAGCTAGACGGTCTAGAAGGAATCCTCATCATGGCCTAGACGCTCCTTATGTAGCCGCTCCTCATCATGGCATAGACGCTCCTCTTCATGGGCTAAACGCTCCTTTTTTAGTCTAGACGCTCCTCATCATAGGCTAGACCGTCTAGTCTTGGAGGCTTGGCTTTCATCGTGTGGTGAGCTTGGGCCCTCCTCCATCAGGAATCCTCAAGTGGCGACACTCTCACTCATCTTGGAGCCTTCCACCATCCAAGTGGCGTGACCACTCCCATTGTCTTCAACCACATAAGTTTTCTTCAACTTTTCATCTTCTTCTCCATGTCCATTCCATATCAAGAACTTTAAACATGTCTTTTGTTGTTTCTTGTTATTTCAATCGGTAGAAATTGTTTAGTTTCTGTTTTTGTTCGGTTCTTTGTGATTACTTGTTGTTCTATTCGGTTTATATGTGTTTAGTTGTTGTTTCAATCGGTTCATTTGTTTGATTTCCATAGTTCAATCCGTTCATGTTCTTCTAATGGGTTTCCATGTGGTTTTCTTGTTCTTGTTGTGTTCTTAAATTGCTTGTTGAATCTTGATCCAATTCTTGAAAGTGTCATAAGACTTTTCATCTCCTAATCAACTCACATCATGTGGTATCATGAGCCATGGGTTTGTTCTTGTTTTGAGTTGATTTGACACTTTTAATTCAAGCAATTTATTTTCCCGCACCTTATTTGTGCAGAATTTTTTTTTAGGGTTCCTTTTTGTGTTAGTTGTTTCTGTTTTTGCTGTAATTGAGTCTTTCTTGGTGTTTTCTTGGGTACAAACTAATAGTGTTTGAGTCTTTTCGATTTTTGAATCCATATAAGTTTTTTCAAGTCATGTTTCTCCTAAAATGTCATCAATTCTATGTAGTACTTTTCTTGATAATTTTGGTTGTTTTATTTTAATTGAGTGCAGTTTTATAATTTTGATTTTGATCCTTTGGTGCATTTTTCTTTTTTATATTTGAGTTCTTGTTTGTTTGTTACATCCATACAATATACATCATTTCCATTGTGTCTTTTAAGTTTCTCAATGTTGTTTTTAATTCCAGAGTAGGTTTCCTTTGTTTTCACTAAATCTGTGCAGACTGAAATTGTTTATCAAAATTAATTTTGTTGGCAAAAAATTCTGAAACTCTGGATCTGAGTAGATTGAAGTATTACAAAAGCGTGAAAAAAACAAGTGTAGCAAAATTCAAAAAATACAAAAAAAAAATGATAAATGAAATACGTACAGAGTGCAAAATTCTGATTCTGGAAAAACAATGAAGCGATAAGTGATTTTAGAAAATTTATCAGAATTAATTGGTGCACTATTTTAGTACAATTCCAGCGCCTATTTTGAGATAAGACATTGAGTTTTATGTGATTTATATTTCACATTCAACTTTGCAGTATTCAGTTTAGCATAAATCTGTAAAGTCACACACATTTTATACCAAATTCTAGTAGTTTTGTTTTTTTTGTTTTCTTCATCCAATTATAGTATTATTCTCTAGGTTCCTTTTGTGTACTATCTTTTATTGAGGGCCTTATTTTCTTGATTGTAATTTTCATTCAATATTCTTTTCCAAGTTTTGTCATATCTTTTACTTCCACTTTGGTTTAGCTATTTCTTGTTTACACCTTTTCTTGATTGTTTTTTCTTCTTCCTTAAAAGTTTTGTGGTGTTTTGGCTTTGAATAAGTGTGGTTTCCTTTGGCATCTTTCACTTGAGATTTACCCAATCCACAAGGAGACTTGGTTATGGAAAGAAACCTTTTCTTTGAGTGCTTCATTCTTTTTCTTTCCTTTGGTCGTGAGCAATTTTTTTTTCATTCTAACTTGATTTCTCTAATTGTTTGTTTCTTGTGTTTTGTGTGTTTGATAATATGGATCATATTTCTAGTGGTGAATCCTATAAACAACATTCTCCTCATAAAGCTTTCCTAATTGGAGAATTGAAGGAAGCTAAAAGCACAATTGTACAAAAAGAGGAAGCAATGAGACAAATGGAAGAAAGACTTCAAAGACAAAGATGAATGATAGCTCTCCAAGACAAAGAAGGCATCATTGTAGATATGATTCAAGGAGTTCTCACAATTATGGTGGCTATGATGAAGAAACCGAATGGAGAAGAGACCAACATTATGAAGATAGGCGCCAAAATGTGGCAAAGCCTTATTTTCCATTTGTAAAATTACCTAGTTTTAGTGGAGATCTTGATCCTAATGTGTATTTAGGATGGGAGGCTAAATGTTGTTCCGTCCGGTTGACCTGTGACGTCTTTGTGCGCGACCTCAACCGTCAGCTAGGGACTCCTTCCCACTAGTTACCTGTGGATTCCTGCAAAAAGAGGACAAAAGGGCGCCCTAGCGGCCGTTTGCACTCCGACGCTCAAGTCAGCCAGCAAGAAACACCAAAACTGTGCACCTCCGTATCTGAGCACCGTGTATGGCACTCTGAAGGTGGTAAAAAGAACTGTGTATTGTGTGTATACTCTAGCTCTGGCAAACAACCTCTTTTCCAGTCCCTTGTGCGTAGCCTCATGACTTCGAGCAAGCAACTGGAGTATATTCTGGGAAAATTTGCCAAAACTTCGAACCCCGTTCCCAACATTCTCAGCGCTATTTAAACTACCCAAGCATTTAAAGCGCCTTAAAGCGCTTTTAATCACAAACGTAACGCACTCAATCAGCGTGTCTAATTAGAAAACGTAGCGCATTTAAGACGTTGAAACGCTTGGGAGCCTTTATAGTACCTTAAACGCTCGAAACAGAAACTGTACTAAATGACTTTAATTACCTGATACCTGGCTAAAGGGTGTTTCCATTCTGACCTGGTTGTCGTACTCGGGGAGGGCCTCACAGCGCCATGGCCCCATCCGGGGACGTTTCTACGTGTGAGTCCCCCAGCTTGGGAGTGCTACTACGCAAAGGGGCGACTTTTTGGGTGCCAACTCATGCCCCCAATCATCTAGTCACTCACTTTGAGAGCGTATCTGCCTTCCTCTCGTACCCCGCACCCGGCTACCCTGGGCGTGACCTTCCTCTTGAGTCGTATCTGTCCCAAAGGCGTCTCTGGGGCGGCAGGGGTACTTCACGAGTCAGGCTGCCCTACACTGGTGTTGTTACTATGGCCTTGAAGCCACCTTTCTCTTCTCTTTATCACTCTCCCGGATCATCGGGACCTGAGGCCTTCCCACGGCGTCGCTCCCTCCATGGTCTTTCTTACCCATGGATATCAGGGAACTACACTGTGATTGCCTTGCCTTAGAAATATTTGATCTGGGCGACGCCCTGGTTGGGCGACACCTTCACCTAGGCAACGTCTTGCCTTGGCGATGCTTTCTCTTGGCGTCACTGGTACGTGGCGCCTCTTTACCCAGGCGACGCCTTGTGTTGACCTTGACTCCTGGTGTTGACTTTGACCTTGACTTAGTCAACGCCCGGATACGGGACGGTACAAATGTGAACAAATTTTTAATGTACATGAGGTCCAAAATGACCAAAAAGTTAGGTTAGCCTCCTTAGAATTTATGGACTATGCCATACAATGGTGGCACAAAACTACATTGGCTTAAACAAGAGACAACCAGTGGTCTCTTAGGAGGATTTAAAACAATGCATGCGCTAGATTTGTGCCTCCACATTATAGGAAAGACCTTTTGTTGAAACTCCAAAGGTTTCATCAAGGCACGCTTAGTGTGGATGCTTATTTTAAAGAGCTTGAAACGATGCTTATTAATATTGACATGCATGAAAGTGAGGAGTCAAAGATGGCTAGATTTGTAAGTGCATTAAAGAGAGATATCCAAGATGTAGTAGAATTGCATGAATATTCTTCTTTAGAAAAATTGGTTCACCTTGCTATCAAGGTAGAATCGCAAATTTCCAAGAAAAACTGTTTTAAAAATTCTCATAATGATGGCTTTTACCACACATCTTAGACAAATAAACAAAAATCTACTTCCTCTTTTCCCTCCAATTTTGAAAAGGAGTCCACTTACAAACCAAAGGATTCAAAAACCCTCATCTTCAACTCTTATATCACCTACAAAGACCTCAAGTAAAAAATGTTTTAAATGTTTAGGTTTTGGTCATATAGCCACAAATTGTCCAACAAAGAGAACCATGATGGTTAAGGAGGGTCAAGTAGTTAGTGAACATAGTGATAACTCATCTAGATCTAACTCCCTTTTCCCTTCAAAAACCCTTAGTGAATATGAATGTGAAATACCCTGTGAAGGTGACTTATTGATGATAAGACGAATGTTGGGAACAATTCCAAAACCTTTGGATGATACCCAAAGAGAAAATATTTTCCACACCCGTTGTCTTATCACCAACATGTTATGTTCCTTGATTATTGATGGGGGTAGTTGTACTAATGTGGCTAGTACAAGAGTTGTGGAGAAGTTAGCCTTACCCACTATCTCGCATACCAAGCCCTATAAATTACAATGGCTTAGTGCCGAAGGTGAAATCATGTTAACAAACAAGTCCTCATAAACTTTGCAATAGGAAAGTATAACTATGAGGTTTTATGTGATGTTGTGCCCATGGAAGCAACTCATGTTCTTTTAGGAAGGCCTTCGCAATATGATAGACATGTTTTACATGATGGTCTATCCAATACAATGTCTTTTCCTTCCAAGGGCGCAAGGTTACCTTAAAACCCTTTTCTCCCCAAGAGGTTCATGAGGACCAAATAAAAATGAAAACTAAAAGAGAAAATGAGAAATCAAAAGAAGTAAGTACTAAACTGAGTCACAATACTTTATCCACTAAATCAATCATCTTGACTTATGCTATGCCTCAACTTGAGCCTCAAAGGTATTCTTCTTCTTTATCTTTTTCATTACCCAAGGTTCCTACTTCCACACCATCTTGGTTAAATAATGTTAGGTGATGGAAGAGGCCCCAGCACCACCTTTCATAAAGGACCACAAGAGCGTCTAGGACAACCATTGCATAAAGGCAACCCAAAAGGAGCGTCTAGGACCACAAAGGAGCGTCTAGGACAACCATTGCATGAAGGCAACCCAAAAAGGAGCGTCTAAGACCACAAAGGAGTGTCTAGGACAACCATTGCATGAAGGCAACCCAAAAGGAGCGTCTAGGCCAAGAGCAAGGGCGTTACGAATAAAAGGGAAACATGCCCAAGAAGCCCATCAAGTGTAGCTTAGTCTTAATTGTGGTGTAAATAGCATAGCCTTATGAAACTTTGATTAAATTCTGTAAATTAGGATTAAGGAGGAGTTAACCTAGATTAGCTACAATTTCTAGAAGCTCTCCACTAATCTAGGACGTCCATGTGTAAGTTAGGAGGCCATGTGCACCCATGTGCCATGTGCTCCATGTGCCTCCATGTGCTACTCTTTTGCATTTCATTTGGTTTGCATTTGCTCATCATTTAGGTAATCATTTCAGGTGCTCCTTAGCCTCTAAAAGGAGGAGCCAACCTCATGTATTTGAAAGATTAAATTGAGTATTGTTATGCTGCCAAACTTGAGCCATACATTACTCCCTTGCCTAGAATTTAGGTCTTAATCTTCAATACTTTCACCTTCCAAAGGGGCTGGCCGAACCTCCCTAAATTCCCTACTTTTCCTGCACCTACAAGGCAGCCACACCTCTTAGGAGGGCCTTGACCCATCAACAAACCACTAAGCTTCCGCAAACCACCCCAAAAACACAAAAGAGAAGAGCTCAATGTCATCATTTGGTATCTAGAGTTATGGTTCTTCAAAGATGAGTATCTCTTTGAATTTTTCTTTTTGAGTTCTTCTTTCTCTAAGTTGTTCATCTTTATTCCAAGTTGTCTTGCTGTTTTTGTGTTTTAATATGATTTGAATGCTTGTTTATTCATTTCAATCGGTGGGTTTTGTTCAAAATTGTGCTTGAACATCTATTGTGTGTAGGATTCTTGATATCTTTATGTTGCTGTTTTTTATTTTTAGGGATTTGAGTCTTGCTTGAAATTTCATTTGGGTCATATGATGTTCTTGAGTCTTTTCATTTTATGAATCCATAAGTTTTGTCTAAGTCACGTGTTTCCATATTTGTCAACAAATCCTAGTAGTACTCTTCTTGCTTTATTTGTTTCTTGTTTTTTTTTTTTAATGCTTGATCTGAAATCTGCTTTGTTTTGATCCTTTGATGCTTTTTTAATTTTAGTTTGAGTTCTTATTTGTGTGCTAGATCCACACAAATTCCATCACATTTTTTTCCATTGTGTTTTTGTTGGTATATCATTCTGTTTTTTATTCCAGATTTCAGAATCCCTTGTTTTCACAAATCTGTTTTGGTTGTTTTGCTTTATGAAAATTAAATACATCATAAGAAAATTCTGAGCCATTTGATTTCACTATATTGAGGTGTTAGCAAAAGAACAAAAAAAGAATCAGTTGAAAAAAAGAAATAGAAAAAAAAGATAAATCTTACAAAAAAAAGTGTGCAATCCTGACGCTACATCTGACAATTTTGAGCATTGATTTTAAAACAATTATTAAAATTAATTGGTGCATGCGTTTGGAGTGAAACCAACGCCAAAAGTTTGTTAAGATCTTGATTTGTTTGTGTATCAATTTTCAGAAGCAAATATGAAAGAGCCAGCTCAGCATAAATCTTTAAAAGTCACGCATTCTGGACCACAACATTTTTCAGTGGTGCTGTTTTTGGTTTTTAAATCAAATCTAGTGTTATTCCTTAGGTTCCTTTTGTGTGTCATCCATTATTTGAGTGCCTTTTTATTTGTTTGTCTAATTTCATTTGAACTCTTTCTAGTTGTGTCACATTTAATTCCATTTGTGTGGTACTGTGTTTTCAAATTAATTTGTTTCTTGCTTTCTTTCTTTGACCTCTAAGCTTTGTGGTGGATTAAATATCAATTGGTACTTGTTGAGTGGGATTTGACTTGAGGAGAGTCTAGCTTTACTTAGTAGGTGTTGTATTGAAGAATCTAATTACCTAATTCCAAGAGGATCACGGCAAGGGGCAGCAACAAACACCATATAAAAAATACACCATACACTTTTGAAGGTCACAACCAAGAAGATCAACAACCAGGGGAGTGCACTTTAACTTGTGCAACTTAATTTCTTTGCAAATTACTTTTGATAATTAGTAGCTTAATCACGCAATTAGACGGTGAGTGTGTCTTCAAAGGCTCCAAGTGTCTAAGAAGCCTCACCAAGGATCGACTAGTTTAAACTTTCTAGCTTAGCATTTGTTAATTGCTTTAATTACGCCAATTGCTTTTGTTTAGTTTCGCTTAATTGCTTTTGTTTAGCCTTGTTTAAAGCTTTGATGATTTGCTTTAGTTGCTAGATAGCTTGCATTGTTTTTGTTGCATAAAAATTGATTTCTACATCCTCATTGTGTTTTAAGTGATTTACCTAAAGAAAGATTTGTGTGAAGATCTTGAGGGATAGTTTTTGGCTAAGGCAAAGACTTGGTATTTAAGTAGTCCATTGTGACTCACCTCTCTTACCTGGAAAACTACCTTCATTAGCCTTCCTCTAAATCCTAAACACAAAGTTTTAAGTAGTCATGTCTTCTCACTCCTCTAAATCTCTTAAAAGTGATGTGAAATCCTTGAAATCTCTTTTAAAACAACTTTCCAAGGATATTCAATCAATTTCATCTAAACAATTGGAGAATGAGGCCAAAACTAATGAATTGACTAAAGCAAAGGATGAGAAGTCTCAAATTTCAAAAAAATTACATTTTCATGCATATAGCTCTCAAGTTTATGATTCTTTTGGGGAAGAAAGTCTTAGGATAAATGAATATCATCAACCATCCCCTAGGAGAGCAGGAAAAGAGAGACAAGAAAACCTAAAGGAGGTTAAGGTAGAGCTACCTCATTTCTATGGAAAAGAAGATGTAGAAACATATCTATATTGGGAGATGAGGGTAGAGCAATTGTTTGCTTACAACCATGTGAGTGAAGAAAAGAAAGTACCCTTAGCTACCTTAAGTTTTCAAGGTGATGCTATGTATTGGTGGAATGCCCTAAAAAGAGAGAGACATCTCCACAAGGACCCTCCCATTACATATTGGAATGACCTTAGGGGAGCCTTGAGATGTCACCATATTCCCTCACTTTACAATAGGAAGTTGATGGACAAGCTCCAAAGACTTCATCAAAGAGATATGAGTGTAGAAGAATATTGGCAATAGATGATGTCATATATTAAGAGGGCAAGGATTAACGAAGACAACCATACCACCATAGCTAGGTTTTTAAGTGGTCTCAAACTTGAAATAAGAAACAAAGTTGAACGTTTACCTTATAGAGATTTAAATGACTTGATTCAACTTAGCATTAAAGTTGAAAAACAAATTTTGAGAAAACAATCAAGTCGAAAACAAAGTTCATACTGTGTATCTTATGACAAGGATGAGTTCCATAGAGGGGAAGAAAATATAAAAGAAACATCTCTAGAACTTTCCCAAAACCTATCCAAGCATATCTCACACACTCAAGCTAGAATAATTCCATGTTTTACATACCTTGGTAATGATCAATTAGCATCTCAATGTTCCAATGAAAGATCTATGATGTTAAGGGACAAAGATGAGAATAGTAGACAAGAAAAAGAAGCTAGTGAGAGTGATGAAAATGTAAAAATAGAAAATCAAGAGAAAACCCTTGGGAAACAAAAGGTGTGGGAGAAGAGTGTTCCTTCCCACAAGGTCATTCAACAAGAAGGAAGAGTTGAAAATACCTTTGAAAATATGCTTCTTGTTGAACAACCTAGCCTTACCTTTTGTAAAGGAACACTTGCAAGCCTAGTAAAAAAAGAAGAATCCTTAAAAGAGGCTTGCATAGATAAAAATGTAGTAGATTATTTTTTATATGTGCTAAGATCTCACCAAGTGAAGGTCAAGTTATCTATAGGCATCTACAAAGACAAACTTTTATGTGAGGTAGTGCCTAAAGAAACTTGTCATGTCTTATTGAGACAACCATTGCAAAGAATTAAAATTTTCATGAACAAAGGTTGTATCAACGAGACTACCCTTCACACATAAAAGAGAAATTCTTCATGAAGGAGAACAAATGGGCCAAATTAGAGTTGATAAAACTCTAGAGCTTTTAAAAGGAAAACTCTTATCACCCATGAGAAAAGATGTTCAAAGACATTACCCTAGATACATCTCTTGTTTTAAAACTACACCTAAGGCAATGTCTCATGAACTTTATACTCCTTAACCTTTTGCAAATGATCCATGGGAAGACATAAGCCTAAATTTCATATTAGAGCTTCCTGGGACAACAAAAGGTTTTGATTCCATTTTCATGGATATGGATAAACTCTTCTCTAGAGAAGTGATACATCTTCATGGTTTATCCTCAAGCATAGTGTTGGATAGAGCTCCAAATTTCGTAAACCATGATTTGAGGATTCTCTTG